>NW_010352605.1:0-766 GCF_000700745.2 Antrostomus carolinensis | reverse complement strand
TTTTTTTTTTTTTTTCTTTCCTCCCTTAAAATGCAGCTTTTTATTTATTTTATTTTTCACATGGCTAGACATGGCAAAATACCATGAGAGACAGATATCAAATGAAACCATTCACTTATACCTTTCTTTTGCACCGTGGCAAGCATATTGCCAAGACATTAAAGTGCAAGCTCCTTATTTTTATTTTTTATATGGGGGTGGCAGGGAAGAGAGCCTAAAAGAATGAATACAAAAATGATAATGGTAATTTTACTGCAGACTTTTCCTTTACTATAATTTAA
Source organism: Antrostomus carolinensis (assembly GCF_000700745.2). Classification (NCBI taxonomy): domain Eukaryota; kingdom Metazoa; phylum Chordata; class Aves; order Caprimulgiformes; family Caprimulgidae; genus Antrostomus; species Antrostomus carolinensis. Next base: position 485 of record NW_010352605.1, on the reverse strand, counting down.
GTTTCTGTGTTCCTCACTTATACAGAAGTATGATAGTTTTAAAACCAGTCCTTAACTTACATATTAATAACTCATGGAAATGTCTCTATGGCTTAACTTGAAGCTGGTTATTGAAGCCACAACTCTGCAAGAACAGCATTGCTCATAGTAGAGAGAAAAAAAAAAAAAGTTAGATGATGATGTCCTCACTAAATTGCCTTACCCCAGAGTCAAAGTGAACAGGCAGCTGCACTCCCCACACTGGCCAAGTTCCTGTGTTTGCTCATAGATTGGTGTGGGAAGAGCAGGGCTCCCTGGCTGCAGCTTGCCTGGGAATGGAAACCCTTGATCTGGAGGAAGAGCAGACCTGCTGGGGACCTTCAAGTCTAGCCAGGAGAGATTTGTTTGGCCCTGCTCCAGATCATCCTCTTCATCACTGGTGTGCATAACCTTCACCTCCTCTGCTCAGTTGAAGGAAAGGAAAAGCACATTGAACTTTTTGGCAC
>NW_010352604.1:0-746 GCF_000700745.2 Antrostomus carolinensis | reverse complement strand
AAGAAAGAAAGAAAGAAAGAAAGAAAGATGGATGAACGGCAGCGGGGACAGGGGCTTCACCTCCGTCGTGGTTCCCCCTTTCCTTCCCGGCCGCGGGGCGGCGCGCCCGGACAGCCGGCGGCCCGGTGCGGCCCCCGCTCCTCCCAACCCTCCGAAACGCCGGGCGCTTCTCCCCGCTCCTCCGGGACGGGGGGGAAAGAGGTCGCGTCCCGGCCGCTGCTCCGGCGCTGAGCAGCGCCAGGGGTCGACCCCCGCCAGCCGTGACGGACCCGGGCAGCGGTCCCCGGGACGGGAGCGGGCGGACACCGGCCGGTAACCTGCCGTGGGACGGGGGGGCTTTGCTGGGACGGCGCTTTGCCACTGCCCGCTCGGCTTCTGCCGGCCTCTCCTATGCATTAGCGTGTTACAGCCCAGGGTTTTGCTGGAAGAAGCGGAGGGTTTGGAGAAGAAGCTTTAACTCTACAGCTCTTGAGCCATCCCCTGGTCCTGCTTTCCGCGGGAGGCTCTGCTTTTCCACGTCCGATCCAAAGGAGTTCCCTTTCTCCAGAGCCTGCAAGTTAAATACCTTGGCACGGCTTTTTTTGCCATTCCAAGATAAATCTGCTTCCAGCAGTGACGAATCTGGATGAAATTAGTATCAACTCCAGAAGAGCGTGGGGATGGCAGCGCGAATACTGAGGGGATGAATCAGAATTAAAGGAGAGGTTGTTTTGAACGGTGAAGAGGCTCCTCGCCTGCTCCCCGCA
>NW_010352603.1:0-767 GCF_000700745.2 Antrostomus carolinensis | reverse complement strand
TTTTTTTTTTTCCTTTAACTTTATGCCATTGAAATTCAGTTTTTGTATTTAGCTCTGCAGGTTAAATCTTGTGATCATAAATGTCAGTGTGTAATAGTTTTTATTAATAAATTGTATTTATAAAAACTATTATTTTCAAGAAAATGCATTTTAACAATACTTTGGACAGAACATTAGTTTTCTTTATCCCTCAGTATGACCAGCAGCTGTCTGTAATACTACTTTATGACTAAATCCATATAAAGAATCTTACATAAAATTATAAGGTAACAGGAAAATGGGTTAATGTGTTAAATATTTTAGCTTCAAACATTCTATATTGTGTAGCTAATTTGTAAGTCATTTTTTTGTGAAAGTTTCATAGATTATAAAAAATAAAAGACTGTCTGTGATTGTTCATAGTGCTACATAGAGCATATACTAGTTTTTCCTCTCACAAGCTGTGAGACCATGTTAACTATAAAAGGTTTTTAGCATAATCAGCACACCACCAGGTGGTAGCAGCCTAATTGACTTTTTCATATTTTCCATCAATAGTTTACAAAAGTAGTAACCACTTCAAATGAATTGCTGTTTTGTTGCGCCGTTTTCCTAAAAAATCGTAAGTGTTACCAGGTTAACCTGTAATCATCACTAATTGGAGTACTTCAGTCCTTTGGTAGGATTGACAGCCTTTCCTGACATGACCTGACATTTAACACTAAGCTCTGGTTAGGGATCCTTGTTGGTAAACTGTAGAAATAAACAAATGTTTAGTGGTAAACTTA
>NW_010352602.1:0-768 GCF_000700745.2 Antrostomus carolinensis | reverse complement strand
CCTGAAGGCTGCACATATAAATGAGGCTTTGGCTTTTCTCCAGATATTTTCCCATTGTTAACAGGAATATCTGTTTTTAGACCCTTTCCGTTTTTCTGTAAAGGTAGCCTTATCTTCTTGATCCATCAGTAACAGTTCGTTACTGATGTGGAACTCAGGCTCTTTGAGGTAGCCTTTCCTGTAATTACTGTTTCTGTCATTAATTGTCCCCTGAAACTTGGGCTATCTAATTGCACTTGATGGAATTCCTTAGGCTTATATAGGGAAAAAAATATACCAGAGTTCTTTGGAGAAATTTAATTTCATTGTCTTATTACTATAGAATAGCTGGTTTCTGTAAGCTCTTTTCCTGGCATAGGCTGCATATGGAAATAGATAACCCTGGCTGAAGTTCTAGATTGTTTTTGGTGAATGAAGTGGGAAAAAGTTTGTAAGAGACTGGTACTGAGCCAAAATATCAAGACTTATATAGATCCTAGGCTTGTTTAGTCATGTTTTATGCATAGATCCAACAGATTTTCCTGCATATTTTCTTATGCATAGATACAACATATTAAATAAATTTACAAAAGAAATTATGGAACTTTATAATAAAAAAAATCTCCTAATTCTAGCCTTTGACTATATTACCTTACTCCATTAACTTACTGCCTAAGAAGGAATTTTATCTAGGAAAAGGAAAGAAAGGAGAAGATGATAAATAATAGAAAGGCATTGGAAGAAGTGATTGAAGAGTACAGATGAGGGATCTCAGTTCTAAGCAAGGAA
>NW_010352601.1:0-771 GCF_000700745.2 Antrostomus carolinensis | reverse complement strand
AGCTTGTTTTTCGGATAAAGTAGGATGCCTACTTACCATAAACAGGTAAATTTTCAATGTGTCATTTTGTTAAAAGGTTTTCTTATTTTTTGATTTAGAAATTGTTATAAATGCAGGAAGTTTGAGGATTATACTGCTTCGATACTGAAAACCTTTTTACAATCATTATGTAAAAGACATCTGCAATAGGATAAACTGGTAAATCTTTGGTAACTTTTAATCATTAAGAGTATTATGAACATAAGTGTCATGAAAATACTGTTATGAGTTTGCAGCAGTTTATATTGTGTTTTTTCCACAGTGTTACTATTTTCAAAAATTCTACTAATGAATTGTGTAATCCTAACTTCCTTCAGAAAATATCTCCTGATAGGATAAGAAAAAAGTGTGTTCTTAGCTATATGATGTTATTCTAATGCAATTAAATATATTTTATTGACACTATGATTTGTAGATGCTGGACAAAGATATGTAGTTTGTTGTTATTTGCAAAGCAAGTATCCCAGATGTTATGAGGTGGTATGAATGATCCACCATCAATGAGAGCCAAGAGTCAAATTTCAAAAGTAATGTTGATGAGTTTAATAAGTGTATATAACAAATAGTATTAACAGGTCTTCTACTGACTATCCAGATAGCTGCATTTTGTCTGTCTTAGTTCTCACTGATTCTTACAACCATTGTGTGAATCAGACTCTGCTATAAATAATGTTATTGCTGGAAGCCTAGTTTTTGTTTTAGATTGCCTATTTTAGAAAACTTTTTTTTTTT
>NW_010352600.1:0-767 GCF_000700745.2 Antrostomus carolinensis | reverse complement strand
AGGCAAAAGGAGCTAAGATGTACAGACAGCTACATGTACAAGACTTCTGGAGAGAAGCCTTACATGGCATGGCTTCAAGGAAAATGGATGGATCTAGCCAGGGCACAGCAAAAGTCAAATCCAGGCTGACACAAGTATATACTCAAAGCACACCATTGCTGATTAACACACCGCTGTGTTAAGTTCATCTACATATCTGGCACTATCTTAAATAAAAATCTAGATTTTTTTGAAGGGGGTAAATAAATCTTTATATAAAAGGCAAGATCTTAAAAAATGAAATTGAGTTCAGCTCCCCTTGAACTCCTGATTCTCAGTCTCAAGATTTAAATGAGTTGCTGGAGTGCTGCAGAATGCTTTTAGCTTCCTGAGCATGGTACATACTTTTAAGCAAGGACAAATAAATGCCAGCAATAACAACAATTAAACTTGAGCAAAAGCATGCACTGGAAAACACTTGTCCAGGAAACTGCAGAGGGCAAATCCTAATTTGAAAACTGCAATGCAGTATTTGTTGGCAGGGCTGTTGCTGTATTTCTTAGTGGCACTGGCCCTAGAAAACAATGTTGGAATCTGGAATTTATTAATTTCATTGTCATTAAAATAACTTAACCTTCAACAACCCAAAGTATTTTCAGCCCCATAAAGCATTAGTGAACTTCCAACCATTTAGAACAGATCCCATTCTTCATCTTGCCCTAAGGCATTATGCAACAGAAATGGGACAACCTCATACACTATTGCGCCTTACAACTGGTTTGGTTAAA
>NW_010352599.1:0-771 GCF_000700745.2 Antrostomus carolinensis | reverse complement strand
TTACTTAATGTAAATGAATTGACCTTGAGTATAACTTGAATGGTCTCTCATGATTCTATATACAAATACTCAGATCATTCAGCAATGTCAGTGGAGTAAATTTACAGTCATTTTGTTTCTAATGCACAAGTCCGCAAAGGAAATTAAAGGATTTTTGCACAGCACTTTTCTTGCCAGTAAACTGAAGGTACCTCACCTTTATTTTCTGTTTGTGGCATGTGCATAACTGTTCTGGATACATATGGTCATCAGACGTACAAATGAAAATGAATTTTTTAGAGAATTTGAAGCAGAAAATTTACAAAGAACCTACAAAAATAGTTGCATTTCACTTTGTTGCAACGTACCTTCCTCTTTTGCCACAGTAAATTTTTAATCAGGAGGAATTTATCTTGCTACCTGCTGTATGTTCCCCTGTACCTGACATAGCCCAGATGCAGAAACTAGTTTGATGTCTTTGAGACTTAGACCATCAGAAATTACAACATTACACTAACACTAAGAGTTGAGAATTCAATTCTCAATCAACTTGAAAAAACAATTTCTGTCTTCACTGTCCTTCCATTCAAGATATATTCAAGTCATTGCATTACTGATGCCTGAACTTACAATTATTTGCAATGTATCCTTGTTTTCCTTCACTTCAGACTAATTCTGTCAACTAAGATCACTGTGCCTAGTAAATTAAGTTCTTCAGATGCAGGGAGGGTTCATCTTCCTACCAGCCACACAATGCTTCAGAGACAGAAAGACAAACATCTTCTTAAAAAA
>NW_010352598.1:0-772 GCF_000700745.2 Antrostomus carolinensis | reverse complement strand
AAAAGGCATCCCAAAGGCTTGAGAGTTGTTCTCAGCCTCTGCTGCAAGAGATGTAGCTACTTCAGCCAGAGACTTCAAGCAAGGAATAAAAAAGCCCTAGAAATACCTTTCTGCCTAAGCACCATGAAGTCTTTAAAGACAGCTAACTATCTTCAGTACAATTCCAATCCTGTAGTCTCCTTGCTCTGCACGGCTGTGTTAGAAGTGTCTTTATGGACAAGGACAGTTTAAAACCTGTCCAGCAGCATGCTTAACTGCATGAAGAACAGGGCTTACATCATGTTTTGCTAATTTAGCTGAAACTGTTGTCTAACAATGTGCCAGGTAAAGCAGTAAGAGATACCTTGACCTGAATGGTACAGAGCTTGTGGTTGCTTTCTTCTCTAATAAACCAACCAAACACCACAACTTATTTGTTTCAAGAGGACTTACCTAGAGAAATGCCTGGCATTGCCAACAGGTGTTTGGAAGAAATTTGTGTCAAGTTCCTCAGGTTCCCTTTTCTTGTGCTTTTCCTAGTGCTGTTGGACTAGCCAGAAGCATTCTTAGTATTTTAAGGTTCAAAACCCTGTTTCTTTTTTCTTGCTGTTGTGTCAATGGATAATGAGATGGGAAAACCTCTCTTTTGCTGAATAACTGGGAAAATAACTGCCATTACATTTGAATCTGAAGAAGACAGGTTTGAAAATGGCCAGAGTAGTACCATCAAATGCTAGTCTAGTGTATTTAATTTCTTTCTGAATACTTAATTCCTGCACATTCTTTTTTTTTT
>NW_010352597.1:0-772 GCF_000700745.2 Antrostomus carolinensis | reverse complement strand
AATTTGATATTGGGTTGTCCAGGAACTATTATTACTGAACCTTTAAGAATCATCTTAAATGCTTGGTCCGTCTATTAAGGAGATACAACAGGAAGTCTGTTGTGCATCCTTTGCTGGTGGTGCTTTGCCATTTTAGAGTGAGATACCCATAATGTTCTCTGTGGGAAATACTGGTCTTGTAGACAAACTCCCATTGACTTAGTGTGAGGTCTGTATTTCACCCACCGTAAAACCTGAAAGTAAATGTGCGGGGTTTTTTTCAGAACTAAAGCTTTTTATTCTCTATCCTAGTAAATGTGGGGTAGAGATGGTGCCATTCGATTTCTCCCATTTTGGTTTGTTTGCTAAAAGCACCATATGTGCAAAGTAATGTTGCCTTGGCTTGTTCTGACAACCGAGTGCTCTGGTTGGCTAAACATCCTTCTGCTAAAAAACTGTATAATTAGATTGTTTTATTTTAAAGGTCATTTTTAATTTCTTCTAGAAAAAGCCTGCCTTCATCTTAGGATAGCTTATCTTTTTGTTAGTGCTTTGCATTTGTTATTATTTGCTACTTTAGTTAAACTTACTGTAGAAATGATTACTGTAATCCACAAAAAAATTACATTTTCTGGTTAAAAGCCGGGCAGTGAGTGTGAATCTTATAACAGACATAATACAATAGTATTTTCTTTCTTTTGAATTAGAACTCCAGATACTAGCTAAAATTTCAATTCTACTGTATCTGTAGTTGTGCTTTTTCCTTTATTTCAGTGTATTTAGTGTAGTAGTG
>NW_010352596.1:0-770 GCF_000700745.2 Antrostomus carolinensis | reverse complement strand
GAGGGGAGTTCAGCAACAGTCTGTGCATGACAAATATTAATTATATTTCAAATATTAATTCTATTTCATTTCATATGCAGATGATGCAATCAGCTGTGCAACACTGAAGATAAGGCTTTTGTCTAGGTTTGGGTTTTTTGACCTTGAGAGGCTTTTCCTGCCTTCCCTTCTGCCTCCACATCTGCATTCACATCTTAATTAGGCTCCGTGATTCCAGCTCCCTTCCCTACGCGTAGATCAGCAGATGTTAACACAGGGGATAGACAAGATAACTACCTGTGGGTCAGCTACCTCTAACCCTGGAAGGATCCTCGTGTGGGATAGTCCCAGGGAGGTGGAACCATCACCAGCTTCTTCCACCAGTGTGGCAGGGCTCAGCGAAGCCGTTAATAACATTTATAATAATTAGGATAATTGTTTTCCCCAACAGAGAGGAGTGAAGGAAGGAAGCAGGGACTTTTAATGGTGTTTGATTTAATTTTTGAGCTTTGGTGCATGTCTGGGGTGCAGCCAGGCACATCCCCATGGCAGAGCCTTACCTGCAGCCCTTGGGAAGAACCTCCTCCAGCCCCATGGAGAGCCAGGCCAGCAGGATGGATGGGGAAATATTGGATCAGCTGGAGTGCTGTGTGTCCGGGGTTAGTGGTGAGATGGGTGGTGGTGGGACACAGAGGGAAGGGCTGGGATACAGAGTGTAACGCTCCCCTCCTGTCTGTCTGTGTGTGTATATATAGAGTTTATATATATGTGTGTGTATATATATGTATGTA
>NW_010352595.1:0-766 GCF_000700745.2 Antrostomus carolinensis | reverse complement strand
TCTTGTGTTGGGGGCTCCAGAACTGGAAGCAAATATAGGATCTATATTTGTAGCTGATGGCTTTTCCATGAAAGCAATATCTTATTTCTCCTATGAATCAATCAATATAAAAAATTCACATGGTATTTACCTGCAAACATCTACTAATTTACTACCAGTTGTATCACAACAGAGAATTCACCTGTATTTTGTGATTCCAAACCAGATTTGTATCCATTTTTTTTTTTTTAATCTTATGAGAGAAGAGTTGTGCTATTTTTTTTTTTTGGTTGTTCTTCTGACCTCATTTTGAAGTTTTTCCAGTTGAAAATATAGAAGAACAGAAATAAGATAGAGAAAACTCATTTTTTTTTTTTTTAAAGAGTGTTTTATCAAGTGCAGCGCTCAGCTTCTGAAAACACATATGTGCTGTCTCGGCACATTTGGAAGATGAAGCAGATTTTGGAGACACTTCAGTGAAGCAGAAGTAATTCTTTAATTAGGGGTGGCTTAGTCTGAGTGCATAAATTTTACCAGCAAGAAATAGTGAAGGAAACAACGTCCCATGAGCTAAAACCTGCTTAAAAAAAGGTACTTTCTACAAGAACAAGGATGTGAATTTTGGATTGTGGAGAATTTTCTCTCCAGCATTAATTAGCAATGATATTTAAAGCCATCAGTGGTGGTAACGGCAAACCTTCTTGTTGGGCAGCTGAAGGGAGGGATTATCTGATGGATGTTTGCTGAAGGACTTGGCCTCAACTTACTCCACTTAGATATTTGGAGA
>NW_010352594.1:0-771 GCF_000700745.2 Antrostomus carolinensis | reverse complement strand
ATTATTGTAATAATTATAGAATCACAGAACAATGAAAGAAATTATCTTGAACAATAAAGGAAAAAACATCAGTGGGGGATGCCAAAGGTAGAGCAGCTGCATTGCAGCACAGAAGATTAATTCATGTTTCCTAAATATCGCTGGGGAATTCCACGTGCCAATTATGCTTTATTACTTTGAGTAGTCCATTCTCATTTATTCCCGGTGGAATCGCGCTAACAATTTATGCATCCACTCCTTCTAAGCACCAGTGGGTGAGGAGAAAGATAATTTTAGTCTGGAGTCTGTAATTAAAAATATTGTGAAAGGTTTTTTTTCCCTTTTCAATAGATTCCCTCCACCCTCAACACAAAGCCTGGCACAAAAAAATAATAAAAAAATAAATTAAAACCAGTATTGCTAATTAATAATTATTAAGTAATTATTGACAAGTTCATTGGTTGTAATATTTTCTCCAGAAGCTGACAGTATTCTGTAAGCTTCTACTATTTGATACACGACACTGATGGGTAATAAAGATCAAGAGAAAAGTGACCCAAATGAGATCCAGTGAGATCTTTTAATTAAATCACTTCTTAAGCGTGGCCTGATGGGGAACACCTGAATATATTTTATTCTCATAACATCATTTGATGAACATAATTGCATTAAAGTAAGCTTCTTCGTAAGCTTATTCCCACAGTGCTGCACACTCTGGGATTAACACTCAAATCTTTTTAAAAACCACTGAAATTTCATAATCATAGAATCATAGTGGCTGGAAAAGATCTT
>NW_010352593.1:0-771 GCF_000700745.2 Antrostomus carolinensis | reverse complement strand
CTTCTAGTGAGACTTTCAGAAAAGTTGACTTTTCCCCTTAAAGTACGATTTTGGTAAAACTAGAACTAGTAAAGCTGGAAATATACTGTTTCTGTGTAATAAAAAAACCCTGCAAGCTGCCTTGTATAAGCTGAGGCAATACATTGGTGATTTTAAAATCTGTTTTCAGATGGGATTTCCAAACACCTCAGTGCTATAACATGTGTAGCATAAATGTGAACTGAACATATTGGAAGAGAAACATTTTACATTTTGGCCAGAAATAACTGTTTTTGTTAGGGAACAAAACAAATGGCTCAGCTGTACTCAATTACAATATCTTTACAGCATCAGTCTCTACAGTCAAGTATTTTAATATAAGTTCTTCATCTTCATGTTTCTGTTGAAGACTTGCTTAACTGGTCGGTAATAAAATTTGTTTGAATGGTAATTTCCTTGCTTCCTTATGCCAAGTCTGGCAATGGAATGGAACTAGGGAAGGCAACATCCACACATAAATACTTGGCCAGAACCACACAGAAGCCTTCAGATGCCAAACTGGCTACAGCAGTTATAACAGTAGGAAATGAGATCAAATGATACTTCACACTCCATCAAATAAGCCTAGGGCAACAATTCAATGTATGCTTTATTAAAGGATAGTCACTTGCTTGGTTTTCACTGTTTTACTTCTTAACTTCCTTTCAAGAGTATCTGTCTTTGTTCTAGAATCTCTATCTTAAGAATGTGAGATGTCTGTAGTACTTGACTCTCACAATATCTCCATGAAGT
>NW_010352592.1:0-757 GCF_000700745.2 Antrostomus carolinensis | reverse complement strand
GTGGAGCACCTCTGGGGGACTGGAAAGGCGAGGCCTTTACTTGGAAAAAGTGGGGAAGCCCCCTGCCCTGCAAGCAATCCAAGAGACCTCTGCCGTGGTCGGGAACGTTGGCGAAACTGTCCTACGGTCCTCAGTCCTGCCGTGGGTTTCAACAGAGAAGAACAAATCAACCATACCCTTTGCTGAACAGACCAAGGCTGCAGCTCTACCAGTAACCTGAACGCAACTAGCACGCGCCCCCTTTCCCCTCTGAACAGGATCTGATCATCAATACAAACGCATAGCTATTGAAAACCTAAGAGCTACTGTCAATAGAAATACAGTCCTGTTTTAAAAGTTAAACATTTCTTTTTAAAACAAAGCACTAAAACAACAAACTTATCATTACCCATACTACTAGAATAAAATGATTAAAATACAGTAATTCCCCAGGAATGGAAAGCATCAGCAGCCTCCGTATGGAATGGACACCCACCAGAAAGGTTACACGTGCTGCTGACACAGAGCCTTGGCGTAGGAAGGAAGAGCATTTCCCGGCTCATCACTCAGAAAACTGGCTCCTCTTTCCCATAGCTGCTCTCCTCAAACTCCTGACCCACTCAGACCTACAATCTTGTGACTTTCCTACACTTTTGTCTCATACAACTCACAGTAAAATACTCTGACCACTAGATACTTTGTCACTTGACAAGTAGAAACTCTGTCATGCTAATGGACGAGTAATGGGAGAGTTGTGAAAAATGGAGCGACTAATACC
>NW_010352591.1:0-770 GCF_000700745.2 Antrostomus carolinensis | reverse complement strand
TGATAATGATAATGATAATGATAATAATAAATCCCGTTCTTGAACATTCAGATGCTCTAATTATAGGAAGAGGTAACTGCATCAATTTTTCAGATTCGGTATCTTCACAGTTTACACAGCTTTGTGATTGTCTGTGTGCCTCCAGATTGAGAGAAAAAGATTAATGATTAGAGGCCAGGTTCATAAGTAAGAGCTGAATTTAAACATTCTAGTTACTGAGTAATTCAGAACACTGAAAATGGGCATTTAGGTATCCTACACCTTTTAAAGAGTGATTCAGAGTACATGATTCAGGGATGTCTTTCCTGTTTATCAACATACCTCAAACAGTCATTCAACTTTCTGTATGCAAACAGACAAATTATTATGGTTAGTAAATAGCAAACAGTGCTAACAGGACTATAGCTGTCTTCCCTCAGCTCTCTCTAGTAATAAGCATCTGACTCAATCCTCCCTACTCCTACCCCTCCTCCCCCAGTGTTTACCATCTGCATTCACCTGGGATTCAGAAGACCTCACCTTTTTTTGGTGAACAGATACTGAACAGAAACAAATCTTGCACATTCTATATAGTAGTCAGTTTATTATATTATTTACACATAACAAGGAAGACTCTTCTTAGCTATGCTTAACTTGAGAGAGAACTAAGCTATTATCACCTTCCAAAACATCATTAGATTGTCTTGTTCTCCTTTCTCCATTACTATCTTGAAAAACCTCCTGTACAGTGAACAACTGGAAATAATAAAAATAAAAATAAAAATAAAAAT
>NW_010352590.1:0-771 GCF_000700745.2 Antrostomus carolinensis | reverse complement strand
CAACGAAGAATTCGGCGGCACAAGAACTACCTGCGTGTGGTTGGAAACATGGAAGCCAGGTGAGCCTCTTGTTTGCTCTGGGATCTTGATGTGGATCTTGGAGAGAGGATCCTGAGGAAGAAATTGGGATTCTTTTACGTTCCTTTGACGCGCAGTGGCCTGGTGTAAGCTGGGGAGATGTGACCTTGCAAATCCAGCTCTTAAGTCTCTACACTTGTTCTTTTATCCCTTTTATTTGTTAGTGGGGACACCCTTTCTGGTTTTACAGCCATGGAGGATTGACTTTTAGAATAGCAGTATTACTGGCAACACGTGAACTCCCCTGTCCAGTATTTCTTCTCCTGGGTTCTCTTGTGTAGTACCCTGGTGGGGTGACCTGAGCTCTGCACAGCTCTGCCTGTTTCAGTTGTCACATATTGGCTTTGGCTGTGACAGAAAGAAATGCTCTTAATTTCATTTGGCCATCCTATTCAGTTACTGCCTGAAATGAAATCAAAATATTAATTAAAACCTGCTCAGCTTTCAGTAAGTATTTATTAAACCTGAAGCCAACGCTGAACAGGCTCTGTCCTTGTAGTGGAGCTGCGAGCAGCTTGGGATTGCTTTAGTCCATCCCCCTGTACTGAGGCAATACAGAGAAATCGAGGTGCCTGCTAAAACCCAGGATTGTGACAGGTACTGCTGTGTCTCTGATCTAATGTTTTCATAACTCAGCTCTGTCCTGAGTAATTTCAGGAGCAACAGGGAGTATTGCTCTTTCTGTACCTCCCT
>NW_010352589.1:0-770 GCF_000700745.2 Antrostomus carolinensis | reverse complement strand
AGGCAACCTGGTGCAACCTACTAGGGAGCTGCATTTGTGATGTGTCAGAGATTGAGAAAAAGTAAAATATTTCCGCAGAACTTTACCAAAGGAGCGCTCCTCTAATGAAATACTGCCATCTTGGAAAACACCTTACTAGCTCTCTTCATGTCTTCATGTAGTAGGAAGTTCTCAGTCTGCGAAACTGAGTGAAGGAATAGAAATTAAAGGAGCATGAGCCATTTAGGGTATTTCTGAGTAGAAAAATGCTAAATATTGTGCTGGGGATTTTTGCTGTTGTTTCCCCCCCCCGCCCCCCCACAGTCAAGGTAAAAGTCACTGTGTTTAACAAGCAAATTCTTGTGTAGGCAAGCAGGTACCTACTGAACAGTGAGGCATGAGCAAACATCAGAAAAAGTTCTGCTCCCTATGTTCCTGGCACAAATAAGTATTTTCATCTTACTCATCTTAATCTATATTCAAGGTGAGATGGCCCTGACAGGAGAACAGTTATCTGTCAGCAGTGTATCCCAGGTGAATGGTAAATGGATCTGGCAGTTTTCTGTGCCGTAGTTTGGCAAACAAACATTGTTCCAGTATTGATCATATATGTGTCCAGGGTAAATGGATGCTCTGATTAATTGCTCCAGGTAATGTGGAAAACAGGTACATTTTTGTTGCCATGAAAGGGAAATTGCATGGTTCTTTCTTATCTTACCCAAAGGAATACATACAGAAGATCAAACTCAGGTGATATTTAACTCAGTAGCACCACATTAACCTTGGTCCTA
>NW_010352588.1:0-770 GCF_000700745.2 Antrostomus carolinensis | reverse complement strand
AGGTGGAAAAAGCAGAAGGCAGTGAGAACCAGATAGCCTGATGACAGGTTGTCTGCACACAGGTTCTGTCTCTCCGGAGTAGGTGCTACATCATTTATTGTGCCATTAAGGTTCAGAACAGTTGCCCATTGTGGCCACAGTTCATGACAGCAAAGCTGTGTTTCAGCTTGTACCACTTATTGAAGCCCACCTCAGCAAAACAAGCTCCAGATGCAGAACTGAACTTCTGCTACTGACGTCTGAACAGAATGTGGCTACACCAGGAGGGATTAATTGTAATTACACCGTACGTCATCTTAGATTGTTCCTCCTCTGTTGTGCCGCTGCCTTGCAGTCAGTTCTGCATCAGTGCCCCGCTACTTTCAAAGGAGGAGATGGCGGCAGTGGTGCACCCAAAGCACTGCTGCCGTCATCTCAGCCCTGCCTGTCGTGTCCTGCTGCCTTACTGCGTACAGGGTGGATGGTAAACCTGGATGAGAGCATTTTGGCTCATGGTTCATGCTCCGTCGTGCCCCCCCGTTAGAGGAACTGGTGTGGTGGATGACTGCTGTGAGAGCTGTACATACCACTTCCTGTTATACAATGCAGAAGTATTAGCCTAAAAGTTGTTGCTGGTTTTATTTTCCCATGCCAAAGTCAAAGGTCTTCTGCTGTAAAGCACTTTCCTGGTGGGGCTATTTCAGTTCCTATTGTTCCATAACTACAAAACCTTTAGGCTGACCCTGCACGGGCTGGTATGTGAACATCACAGAATCACAGAATGTTGGGGA
>NW_010352587.1:0-771 GCF_000700745.2 Antrostomus carolinensis | reverse complement strand
TCCCTGGCTTATCTCCAGGCAGAAGCCACGGCACAGCCTGGCACCGGTTAATAATTAAAGCAAAAAGCTTCGCAGGAAGAGAAACCCAAGCTGGCCTCGAGTTTCCACCTAGAAGGAGCTGCAGCAGTGGGATGCGGCTCCTCTCCTGCGTAATTGAGCAGCAATTAAGGGCAGTGCTAATATCTGCACTTGGCCCCCACCCCACACGACCCCGTTGGCGTTCCCAAACACAGCCCAGGCGGCAGAGCTGCTCCTGCCCCACGGCCACTGCTCCCTCCAGCACGTTCCCATTAAAAACAAACTTTGCTCCCAACAAACCCACTTGGAGCTGGATTTGCTGCGTTATCGATCGCGGTTGTGTCATTGATCGTGGCAAATGGAGCAAAGGCTGCTGGCAGAGGAGCTGGGTGCGGGCACACAGCGGTGCCCGAGCAGCGCCGATGCCGTGAGCAACGTTCACCAACCACCACCGGCAAATGTCTGAGCAAAGAGCCAGCAAAGAGCAGAAGCGGGGGCTGGGGGAGCCCCACTGAGCAGGCGTCGGGGGAATCACTACAAGAGGCACCCAAAAAAAACCCAAAAGGCTTTGCAGGTCTGCAGTGATCTGGCCCGCAAATGCCAGCTGCTGGATGTGCCCTGGCACATGGTGCCACCTCCAGCCTTCAAAGAGGCAGAAATAAATAGAGAGAGATGTGTGGATACACTTCTCCAGAGCTGGAGGGATCCTGGGAGCAGCGTCCCTGCGGCTGAGGGAACTGGGGGTGTTGAGCC
>NW_010352586.1:0-769 GCF_000700745.2 Antrostomus carolinensis | reverse complement strand
AGCAGTTGCACTGTGCATCACTCATTTGCATTTTATATTATTATTTTTATTTTCTTTTATTTTAATGAGTACATTATTTTAATCTCAACCCATGAGTTTTCACACTTTTACTCTTCCAGTTCTCTCCCTTATTGCCTGGCGGGTACAGAGAGTGAGAGAGCTGTTGTGTTTGGCTGTTAGCTAAGTGAAAACACTACAACTAACTATATCTCTGAGCTGCTTTTCTAATGAAAACACTAAATTCTCATGCATACAATTAAAGACATGTAGGTCTCAACAGAATCAAAGCCCATGGCTAATTTCATGAAATACAGCTACATTTCAACGAGATCTCTGTTTTGATTTATTCCATGCATCTTCTTTGGCAAAAATGCTTTCACCTTGAATTCTACAAAAAAGAGTGCTTAATGAGTGTATATAAGTATGTCTATTATTTGTATTAATTTGTTATATTAAAAGTTATATATCTCTCTCTAACATTCTAGGTTTCTGAATTACTAGTATCTTCTCAGTCTTTCCCTCTCTTACCTGTCTGTAGTGCTCCTAGCTAGACAGACATCAGTTTTATTTGAGATAAATGGAAGGAGGTTTAACTCTCCCTTCCAGAGCGAAGTCTCAGTATCTATTTTAAAAAATTGGCAATGGCTAAAGCAAGTAAAATTGGAAAAGGACAACATTTAATTTAGCTTAATATTATGTCTTTATAAAATCCAAATTTTTTCTCTCAAAATAAGATACTGTCCTGGTTTCTAGCTGGAACAGAGCTGGG
>NW_010352585.1:0-766 GCF_000700745.2 Antrostomus carolinensis | reverse complement strand
GGCATCCCAATCCCAATCCATCCCCGTGCAGCTGGTGCTGGCATGCAGCCACCCCACAGCTTTCACGGCGTGGTTGGTGCCCAAGGAGACCCAGCTGCCTCTTCTCCTCCTGCTACGCAACATTGCTGGAAAGGGATGCTGGAAAAAATCAGGTTAAGCCTCCTGTAGATGCCTGACTTTCCACATAAGACCTGATCGCTGTGGAAAAGCATGGTGAGGAGAGGACAAGCAGCCCAGTATCTGCCTTTCTGCAGTAAATGGCATTTTAAATGGTAAAGTGGTGTTAGGATCTGAGTGAAGATTTTGCTCATGCAGAGGAGCTGAAGGCATCTGCTCACTAATAAATGTGTGAAGGAAGCAACTGCTTTTATCGAGCTGGGGTGGAAGAGATCTCGCTTTAAAACCAGTGAGTCATAAATAAACTTCAAGTGAAGCCTTTTTGTTCCCACCAACTAGAAGGCAAATGTTTAAACTCAATGGGGTGGGGGCACCTAGGAGTGCTGTAACCCCAGCCCAAAGTGGACATAATATACAGAGTAAGAAATGATACTAGAGCTAGTAGAAAAATAGTCATAAAACTCCTCCCACACCTTGTGTGTAGAAAAACAACCGCTTGGTCAAAATGGAAAATTTGATGAAATGGACATTCCTAGGGGAAATGTCTGGTTTCAATTCTGTATCATGTACCAAGACTTAAACCTGATACTGTTTTGGTTTTCTCAACAAAAAATATTTTCTTAAGAAAGTGCTTTTTTTTTTTTTTTTT
>NW_010352584.1:0-769 GCF_000700745.2 Antrostomus carolinensis | reverse complement strand
AAGATCTCCCCAGAGCCTTCTCTTTTCCAGATGGCTTCATCTTGTACGATGCTGTGAAGCCCTTTTGAAATGCTGAATTTTTTGTGAAGTCCTGAGCATCTAAGATTCACAGACTCAAGAAGGATTAGGGTACACTTTCTACTTCTACAACAGAAGTGAACAAGAGCCTAGTGTGATTCATCCCAAAGGCTATAATTTCAAAAATTACTAAGAGTTCTGAATGAGCAAAAGCAAAAAATTCCAGGTTTTCAGATTGGTTCTAATACATCTCATTCTGCAGAACAAAAAGCAAACAAAGGAATGGCTCCATTACTTGAAATCAACAATATTCTTGCTCGAAGGACAGGCCCTCAGGATGGGAATCACTATTTTAACCTAGCAAGCAGCCTATAAGACAAAGCTGCTAGCTGATATCAATTCCAGTATTTCAGTTGGAATTTCACCTAGGTCCTGAGGTGCTAGAACTAGCCTGCATGATTTAATAGCCTGAAAACAAAAAAGCAAGCAAGAAAAAACCCACTAACAGCAAAAAAAACCCCCAGAAACCCCCACCCAGCTGCTCTGACCAGGTGAGGCAAAGCAGGTTATGATTCTTTCTCTGGCAAGGTCCTTCTGGGCAGGGGTAAATACAGGCTGCAGAAGTTTTATGTATTTCAGTAGGACTGAAAAGGGGACTCGAGAGAGCATGTTAAAAAAAAGAGAGAATGTCTTCTTGTTTTGGGGTGAGTTTTTTGTGGTTTTGTTTGGTTGATTGGTTGTGGGTTTTTTT
>NW_010352583.1:0-767 GCF_000700745.2 Antrostomus carolinensis | reverse complement strand
ATTTCATGCAACACCTATTTTCATGTTACAAGTACATCTTTATTACCAGTCACGTTAGGCAATCTGGTTTTATCTGCCTGAAAGAGATATATAGCTCTGTCAGTGATGAACACTGCATTTATTTTTAATCCTTATCATTCATAGGAATGTAGAACTAAAGGCACAGCTTCCCATCTTCAATTTTTCTATCTTTTTCTGACAGGAAATATGTTTCAATTTGCTATCTTTTTCCTCTGCAATGTGTTAGCCAATCTTAAAACCTCATTTCTTAGCAGTAGCTACTGCAAATCATACCATGAGCTAATTTGTGGAGTTTTGATGTTAATAGTTAACGTTTAGCAAGTTTCCTTGGATTTAATAATATTTTGGTAGCCTATAGCAAAATTGTAGCTGGATTAGGTATACCTAAAATATACCTGGGGTATACCTGTGCAGACTGAATCATTTAATTGAAATTATGTGGCTAGACCAAGGCCAGAATTAAAGTACAGGTAAATTGGGATCCTACTGAGACAGAATATCTTGTTGAAGTGATTCTGCCAGTCCACTTTTCCTCTCAGTCTCTGAAGCCTGACCCTGACTATGTGCTGACTCTTTGCCTTCCACTTACGTATCTCTGCAGTGACCAATACAATAATGGTGTGTGGTTTTTGGTTGGGTTTTTTTTTTCCTGGCCTCAAAAAAGTGGAGTTTTCTGCTCAGGATCTTGAGATTAGAAATAATTATATTCCATTAGTAACAAATGGAAAAAGTTGTGGGTTTTTTTT
>NW_010352582.1:0-770 GCF_000700745.2 Antrostomus carolinensis | reverse complement strand
GATTCTATGAATACCAACACCCACCAGCCAGGAGGTTGCAGTTCTCTAGTCTGGAGCAATTTCTCCTTCATGAACATCCCAAATTCACTTTTTGGCTCATGCCTTTGCTCCCTTTGAACCATCGCCTTCCCCCAAACGTTCTTCATCCGGCTTTACAACACGCGAGCGAAGGGGACGCGTAAAGGGCAACTTCCATAAAACCAGAGGATGAGTTTCCCAGCTGAAGGCTCTGAAAGCCAATATGCTGAAGCAGAGATAAGGAATTAAGAGGGAGGATTAATGCAAGGGCCTGCCATAAATTAGTGGTGTTAATTCTTAGCAGCTCACAAACAATTGGGACAATCATTCTATCTGCTCACAGCACAGAGGCGCTGGCAGATTGTAGCAGGGAGAACTATCTGGTGCTTGGCTGGGAGTTACCCCAAGTTGGGTATTTGGTTTAGTTGTCCTAAAAAGTTATGTGAAGAGCAAAGGTCCTTCCATGGACGTGAGGGGGTCCCCAACAGACAAAGGTAAAGCTCTCGTTCATGGGAGTATTGCCTCTCCAGCTCAGTGCTCTGCCCTCAGGATCAGGCGAGCAGCTAAAGGCATTAGGGAGCAGAAAACACAGGGCACTGGAGATGGTCCAAGTGTGCAGGCACGTTCAAGGACCTCGAAATACTGACATGCTGGAGAGCTGGGAGGCTAGCAGTCCATCACAGAGGGAATGAACTGCAGGGACATCTGCATACTAGATAGGTCATAGAATCATCCAATGGTTTGGGTTGGAA
>NW_010352581.1:0-769 GCF_000700745.2 Antrostomus carolinensis | reverse complement strand
ATATAAAATATACAGTTCACTTCACAGGACAGTGTGATCTGAGGGGAGTGTGCATTGTAAGTGATGATGATTTCTCATCCCTTCACAATTTGTGCCTCAGATTTGCTGGATTTTTGTAATGCCTGGGAAATGAGCGAGCACCGACACGAGTAGAATCTGCTGCAAAATAGAAAAAGCAACACAGGAAATGTTCTGTCTGGTTTACAACTCAATCAGAGGCAATAAATCTTTCCTCAGAGCCTAAAATGTCCCACTGCTTCATATTATCTCTGCTTTGTGCTCAAGTGAGGTTTTTCTCCAGCACTGGAAGGGCTGGAGTAACGAGCTCCTTACTAGGCTGATGATACACCCAGGGAGAGAAGGAGCACCAGGGTAAGTGGAGACTCTACAGCTCCTGGCAGATGGGAGCAAGGAAAGGGCAGGCATGGGGAAGTCACGGGAGGGAGCTGAGGATGGGGAAGGCAAAAGCATCCCAGGACACTGGTGGGGAGGTAGGAGGAGGATCTCCAGGCTGTGTTGGAGAAAAGAGGAGAGAAAAGATCCAGGAGAAAAAGGAAATCCAGGAGAAAGGATCTCCACACGGTGCTCGGCAGGGATGTCCAATGCCCCCATTTGGCTGTGCTACCAGACATACTCACATCCTTTGGTAATAAAACCAACTGTCTCCTCAGGACACATCACTCCAGCAGGCGTTAGTTCAGTCCTTACCATTAAACCTTCAAAGAGCTTAGTGTTAAACATTCTTCTTTCCCCAACTCTATCACAATCC
>NW_010352580.1:0-769 GCF_000700745.2 Antrostomus carolinensis | reverse complement strand
CTTCTTCCCCCCAGCCAGTTAACTGTCCATAACCAAGGGTTCTTGCTAGATAAAAGGTGTATGCAAGTACTGAAGATTATTCTAGCAAAAATCATTGCCAAACAACCAACTAGTTCCAATACTGAAAAGGTCACTGGCAAATGAAATGTTCTTTAAAGGATTATGTAATTCCTCATATGGGTTTTAATACCAATTTAGTGAGCACTGCCTCCAGGTTCACAGAGCTTTAGATAAGATTTTCAAGTTAGTAATGGATAGAGATCTATGTCACTTCTGCAGCCGGAAACTGCTTGAAGTAGAAAGTGGGAAAGCAACATGAAATGAATACAGTGGGCATTTATCTTCACAGAACCAGTGCTTTCAGCATAGCACATCAGAAAGCATTACATTCAGATTGTCCCCATCATACAACATAATGAATATGGAATTGACCTTTTGCATTCCTTAGGTAGTTGCAGTGTTCTGAGGCATTGAAATAAATAAATAGATGTTCTCAAAAGATGGTAAGCGGCTGCCCTCTGTCTCTTCTGTAGGTATAAAGAACTTTCCTGTTAACACTTCATCTCCTATCGCTTTGTAAATTGTAGAAAAGCAAAGATAGCACATCTTACTTAATTAGGAGTCCAGTCTAGCATCAAAATAGCTTGCTTAATCCAGAAATGTAGAATTCAACCTTAGGTTTAGGTTTCATTTAATACATAGAAGACTATACTGTGTCTCAAATTAGAAGAACTAGTTGCATTTTAAAACAATCATAGAATCATAGAAT
>NW_010352579.1:0-769 GCF_000700745.2 Antrostomus carolinensis | reverse complement strand
TTTTTTTTTTTTAACAGCTATTAATATTCTTAATGGAGAAACAAGTCATGTGCTGGCTGTGAGTGTTTATGATCCACACTAGTTTTTCTCACTGTGACTGTATACTTCTGTGTTAACATTTTAATACAAGACCTTGTATGCAGGATCGCTACAAAGTCAAACAGTTCAGTGAGTGCATGTTGACTTAACTCCAAGGTGAAGCCAAGGGCATGGTAGCATGTGACAAGATTGGGTCTACTGTTCATTCAGTTGGCTTGACTTGGCAGATAGGGTAGTAAGAGTCCCTTCCCTGTTACAACATAAGCCTTGTCTGTGGTTACTGTCTTTTGAAGAAAAAACTGACCCATTCTTTCTATCTTGGTGCTTATGAGGTGTGATGCCATGAGGTTCTAGTTTGCAGAAGTGTGCTTTTGAGGCAAAGCTCCTTGTGATCCCCACGTGCCGTGCTTCTCATCGCAGGGTGGCCCTGGCATACGTGCACTGGGCTCTTTCAGACATCTGCCTTCTGGCTGAGCCAGAAGATGCGCTGCAGGAGCACACCCAGTGTGCTGCAGCTGCTAAGGGCTGTTCAATCTGTTGGACCCTATTAGAGTTTGTCCAGAGAAAAAAACCCCTGAGCTGTGTGTAATGTGAACATGAGAACTCTGTACTTTTCTGCTGTTTGGATATACTCCTGTTGCCCCAAACTACTTGCTAATGTCAGTGCAGCCATAAAGTGCCACTTGTTTGGAATGGGAGCACATCTCAAATAAGCTGACATCTTTAGGAG
>NW_010352578.1:0-747 GCF_000700745.2 Antrostomus carolinensis | reverse complement strand
TGATCTTATGACATGAAAGGTGTTTCTGTTTATGTATCTTAGATTTATTTTTTTTTAATCTTTCTTGAAAACAGGATATTTGGGCTATACCAGCAGCTTTTCCTTACTTTGCATGGTCTTCTTTCTAGTTGTTGTAAGTATAATCTTGTAGACTTCCAGTGCTTGTAAAACTGCATTTCAAAGTGAAATTAAATACAGTTTCTGAGAAGTTTTGCGTATTGTACTGGTTGAAGTAACAATAAATACCTGGCTTCATTTCTAGGTGATTTGGAAGATGTTTCAGATTCCTTGTCCTATGGACAGTGACATCATGAACATGGCATTAGTAAATGCGACACTGGCACCTTTGGTAGATGAAAACATAACAGGTGATGATATGTGCAAGCCAAAATATTTCATCTTCAATTCACAGGTAATTGACTGAAAATGAGACTGTTGAAAATAACTAAGAGAGACTGAATACACAGCAGATAAATTGGGTCATTTTTCCTTCAAGTAGTTGCCCAGTTGTAAACTCGGGATGTGCCAAGACCTTCTGTTCCAGTAGAGTTGGGCACTGTTTGCCTCCTGTAGACTGGATGTTCCACACTCTAAATGCACAGCAGCTAGGGGAGCTTGAGGTGCTTGCTTGAGTGGCAATAAATGCATCTCCCTCTTCAGCACAGCATTTCTCAAGCTTTCTCAACTTCTGTTCAAGTAAGTTAATAAAGCATTTTAAAAAGTAGATTGCAGAAGAAGATGAAGTAA
>NW_010352577.1:0-769 GCF_000700745.2 Antrostomus carolinensis | reverse complement strand
CCAACTGAGAGACACTTCCTTCAAAACTGTTGTTTAAAACTTCACATTTCACTGGAGTGGTTCCAGAAAAATCCAGATAAGAACTTATCTGAATGCTGCCTGGCTGTGCATGAGAACTCTCTCCTGGAATTTAAATGTGTTTGGCTGTGAGAATATTGGTACTTATGTGAAATGCAGTTTTCAGTGCTGCTTTTGTGCTTTGTAAAAGCTTTTGGTTAATTTCAGTGAGTCTGCTTTGAAATGCCAGTTGACAAGACAGCTCAGCTGAGGAGGAGAAGGTGGGTTTGTGTCTCTGTTCACTTGGGGCAAGTCAAAGGAAGTGGAGCACGTGCAGCTGACTTGGAAGCCAAAATAGGGAGTTTCTTAGGAAAGTTTGTTCCCTGCAGCTCTGACTGTGTGACCTGAGGAGTTTCAGCTGTTTGCTGGCCTTGGCATGTGCATCGTCTGATCTCCCATAGTCTGATGTTGATTGAGAAGTGAAATGCTTTATGATTAATTTTTTATTAATAAATGGCAGTAGGCAGCTGATGGCAGCTGTGACCTGCCCACGTAGTCCTGAGAGAGACAGTTCTCCACAGGGGAGCAGCGCGTGTCTGGAATACATTGCTCCTTGTGCTTCCCACTGCCATGTTGGCTCCTACGTGTTTGTCTGAACACAGCAGATATTAGAATGGCTTCACAGGAATTGTGGCTGGCACTACGAGTCAGTAACCTCAGAAACAGGAGGATAAAAAGTACCTAAAGTTGACACTTTCTTACGGTGTCCTGT
>NW_010352576.1:0-769 GCF_000700745.2 Antrostomus carolinensis | reverse complement strand
TCTAAATCTCCCCTTTTTTAGTTTAAAACCACCCCACCGTGTCCTATCACTGCCAACACCAGCCCACATCACTTTTGTTTCAACCAAGCGCAGTGGGTTGGGACAACCGGGCACTTTCTGATCTTGTTTGCTGGTGTAATGAGTCAAAACAACTTGGTACCTCCTTGCCCTGGGTCCAAACAGAGCAAGTTGGGGCGATGAGGAACTTCCCTGACCATACCTTGAGCTCCTGGTGCCAGGGGAACATACCTGAGACCCCTCCTGCCTGGATCACAGCTCTCTCTGAAAGTTGCCAAGATTATCTAAGAAGAACAATGACCACAATAAAGATACTGACCAAAGTCAGTCATCTGGTGACCCTATAAAAGTCAATCACCTGGTGACCCTATAAACACTGATCCTATGTGAGGCCCTTTCGAGCTCCCCGGGATGGCATCAGGCTGCTACCCCATAGTCACCCCCTGACTTTGGGTGATATTAGGGGAGATTTTCACCATCCAACATCAGACAACGGGAATAACCAATGGGAATAACATCTGCTGCCGAGGGGAATAGGAAGCCTGGTATGAAGGCAGTGTCCCCCATGATTTTGGATTGAAAAAACGAAAGAATAAGGATGCTCAACCTCTCGATGCTTTGGTGTGAGGGTAGGCTGGTGTAAAGCTTGACCCCTTTGCTGGGGACTCCTCCAGAAGAGGTCTTGGCTGTGAAAAAAAAATGAAGTAAATTAGGTGTTTGTAGTCACAGAATCACAGAATGTTTGGGATTG
>NW_010352575.1:0-767 GCF_000700745.2 Antrostomus carolinensis | reverse complement strand
GGGAAAGGAAGAAAACTGGTCTGTGATGCCTTCTGCTACTGATTGAACTTTAACAGCCTTCCAGTTAATGTATGCTTCATTCCCTCCCATTTGAATTGTCATGTACATATTTGGTTTGTATCTAGATGACTGGTTTTATATGTTCTTCTTAAGTAGAAATTTACTTTTTGCAGCTGCTCACTGGTGTACAGTTGGTAGACACACAAATAAATACAGTATAGGAGAAAAGAGCTGAAGCGGTTTTATAGTAGGAAATCAAACTTCACAAATGTAGCAGGGTACTGGAGTCAATAAGTGTTTGAAAAATTAATTATTTGGTTAGTTCAGCATACTTGATTTCCAAAAATCTTTTTATGTGTTCCTGCCTTACCAGAGGCTCTTTAGGAACAAAGCAGTTAGTTAAATAACTGATTAAAAGATAGGAATCAAAGAGTTAAAAATAAACAGTCAATTTTCATGATAGAGAGGAAACTATAGTCTGGTTTTATTACCTGCCAGCTCAGACAATTATTATGTCAGTCACACCAATTACAAATCTCTTAAAGACAAATCAAAAGGAGCAGGGCATCCCACCGGGCAGAGTGAACCCATTGATCTCAGGCTTGGTCACTGCTTTTGGGATAGTTTGGAGAGAGCAAATGATCTGTCACTTCTACCAAAGAAATGGCCTACTGAATGGTCCTTCAGGGCTGGACCTCTGGGTCATTAGATGGGTAGTGGACTAGAGAAATGTCTCTTTGAGGATTACAAATTCAAGTCATTTTTCT
>NW_010352574.1:0-761 GCF_000700745.2 Antrostomus carolinensis | reverse complement strand
CAGCCTCTCCTGAGAGGTGCACTGCAAAAGGGCAAGAGGCAAAACTAACAAGCTGCAACAAGGAAAATCCCATCTGTCCTTGTGGCAGGGGGCGTGGTGTAGTCATGGAAGAGCTGCTGAAAAGAAAGTGACCTCTCCGACAGTGGTAGTGCCAAAGGCAAGTCAACAGGACCAGGATGTCAACAACATGATGACTCATGTTTGCCTGGAGCTCAGGGTTTTTCCCAACTCTTCTGCATCACGATGACTCCAACGTGCTCTGGAAGATTGATCCAATGTCTCTTTGTAGATTTAAATGCATAGAAAGGGCCATACCATCTCTGACCCAGAAAAAAGTGCCAAAAGTATTTGTCTCCCTGCCCTGAGTGTCTCCTCAAAAGCAGGTCATCTAGGCCTCTGGCCACTGGGATGCCCTTGCTAAGAAAACAAGTCAATTTGGGTGTGGGTCTCTTTCAGGGAAGAAGACAGGGATCTCTTTGATCACAAAACCAGGCCATGGTAGAGCCTGACGAGCATAAGAAAGGTCCCTGTCATGGTCACTCCTTCCCGCAGGGGGCTTCCCTCCAGCACACCTTGGTCTTTCCTTGATACTGAGCTTTGCCACATCCCTGAAGATACGAGTCTCTTCTCCCGTATGGGACCGGAAGAAGGGAAGGTCTTGACCTTCTGCCCAAACTTACCGACAGTGTCCTGTGTGTGTATGATGACCTGTGGAGAGAAATGTCTGTTGGGGTTAGCCTGAGTGCCTGCACTGAAAGCAC
>NW_010352573.1:0-767 GCF_000700745.2 Antrostomus carolinensis | reverse complement strand
ATACCATTTATGATTTTTTTTTGTATCAGTAGAATCATAGGATGTTGTCTGTGGTGCCACAAAAGCGCTTCCCAAAGTGCTCCTGGATAAGCACTCATTAAAATACTCCACTCAGAAGCCGTCAGGCTCGTTATTTCAGCAGCAGGAGCCTCTTTGCCTCATTCAGTCTCTTTTCATCCCTAGCTCTGGGCTCCTGCTGCCAGGCTGCTGCCTGGGGAAGGCAAAGGTCCCGTATGAAATGCTGGTGGCCTCACCTGCAGCGTCAGCTTTGCATCCTGTAAGGAGCACATCTTCTGTGGATGAAAAGCCAGCTGGGTCTTGACTTTCCCCTCTGCCTCCACGGTGCCCGTCTGAGGGGTGATGGTCAAGACCTGCTTTTGGGCTGCAGAGTCGCTCAGCTCCCACGAGAAGGTGAAGCTTAACTTGCCATTGTTGTGGATGCTGAAGATGCGCTTCCTGTTCTCGTTTAGCTGTACCTGTGGGGAGAAGGTGGTGAGGACCAGGGCTTGGAGCACATGCAAAGTGCTGGCCAGCCCAGCAAACACTCCTCCATCTTTCACATTCAGCTAATGACCTGTCTGAAAGGTCAATCTCCCTCCCTCAAGAGAGCCATACATGAAGACAAACATTCCCTCTTGTCCAAAGGTATCTGCAGCGCTCCTGGGTAAGGTCCAACCTTGCAGGGCTTTGTGGGGCAAATGGTTCAGGGAACCAGTGCTGCTCACCTCCTTGAAATCGATGACGTTGGTCTCCTGAGCGCTGAGCTC
>NW_010352572.1:0-768 GCF_000700745.2 Antrostomus carolinensis | reverse complement strand
AAAAAAAAAATCCAAGCTGACAGCAGCTCCCTGACCTGCTCTACCCAAACCTGGGCCTGCAGCAGGTTAAGGATAAAAGGCCTGGCACTCTGTAGGAACTAGCTAGAGGGTCCTTTTCCAGGTCCTGAGCTGTCAGCCACCTGTCAGTGGTGGCACTCTCACAGAAGCCCTGTTCAGTTTCTCTTCTCAAAGCTGGCATGGCTGAGAAACAAATATACACAAGTACTAATGAAGGGAAGACACTTAAGGCCCAAGCTAAACGTGGACTGTGACACCAGCCCCTCAGTGCTGCTGGCAGATCATGAAAGCAGCATCAGGTCCTCACCTTACTGGCATACTGCTTTAATACATTCATGGTCTCAACATCAAAGGCATCATCATCCTCCTCTCCAGCCAACTCCTCCAGCCCAGTTTCTGCCTGCACTTCCAGGATGGTGCTGCCAGGTGGCATGATGACAGGACGATGGATGTAGGCAGTGGAGCCATCCTCCAGCTGGATGGCCTCAAAGGTGTTAGGGTCATAACTTTCTGCAGAAGGAAACCAATAAAATCAAATATAGAAGAGTTGCTGAGGGTGAGGCACTCTGTGTCCACCTACAGCTTTCAAAATCTGTGACACTTGAGCAGCTTCTGCTCCAGCTGCCACGGGAAAACCAGGGAACACACTTTACCTTTAGCTGTGTTGTGTATGTAGGCTGTACTGCCATCTTCCAACACTACCTGCTGACCATCTTCAAAAGCCACAGACTCTGAAAGAAAAAAAAAAAA
>NW_010352571.1:0-765 GCF_000700745.2 Antrostomus carolinensis | reverse complement strand
TACCAAGCTGCCTAGCCTATCGACTGTGGTGAGAGACAAGGGACTAGCAAACCTGAGCTGAAAACACAGTTTAAAATATTTCCATCAAAGGCTGCTAATTGTATTGGATTCTTTCTAGTAAATGTCCTCAGTAAATGAATGTTTTTTTGAGTTATAAAAGGGAGAAAGGAAAAATTCCACAGCACAATGTCGTAACACGAATGCAGATTTCCCATCCAGCTCCATTTTCTCCCGTCCGACCCGTTACGTAACACGTCATTCCACATTTACCTTTATATGAAACTCCAGGTTTTCATCCATGGAATAGATGTGATCAAAGATGTCATGTGCAATTCTTGGAATGATTCCCATGAGCTGCGGGTCATGCAGTTTCCCCTGCGGACACAAAAGTCACCCGTAACTTGGAAAGTCTTGCTCAGGCATAAGAGAGGAGAAAGCCTTGTCCAAGCACACACCTTCCTTCAGTGGGCCCCTAGGAACGTGTCTGCTGCTCTGGGGTGGAACTGCTTGAGATAAGTGCACAGAAAAGGTGCCAGAACAACTCAACCTGTTCGTATCTTCACCTGTGGGAGCACCTATTTGTTTTGTCACCTTCTCCTGTCCTGCCCCTATTTACACTGTCACTCTCCAATTGAAGATAGGTGAATAAACACAAACAAACATACAAATTACAGCCCAGTTCTCCCAGTTAAATCAGATCCTGGCAACATGTCAGAAATGAGAAGTAGAAAAACAGCAGCCTTCCAACACCTGAAGGGGCTACAA
>NW_010352570.1:0-768 GCF_000700745.2 Antrostomus carolinensis | reverse complement strand
TTTTTTTTTTTTTTCATTTGGACATCAGACTCATCTGCCAGACTTTTTAGTAACATCTCTTGCATCTCTTTATAGGAACTTGTTTTCCTTTCATGTGACTTCCTGCCATCAAAAAGGGATACTTGAAAAATGTAGCAATAAACTATTCATGATGCTAACACTAGACTGCTGTTCAAGAGATCTCGTTTATCAAGGGAAAGCAATGGCTACTTGTTCTTTCATTATGTCATGTGAAATAGGTAGTGGAACACAAAACAAACCATGCTACCGAGGTGGACATATGCATTTACTGAAGCTGCAAGTACTAACATGTTAGAGATTACATAACTGTGAAACCCATTTTGTTTCTCTCCACTTAGACTTCCCTGGCAGCTCTGGGGCAGTAACTTTTAGAGCACTCAGGTTTTCTCCTTCTGCAGCTGGTCTTCATGGTGCCACAGTTATTAGTTAGTGCATCCATAATTCTCACAGGGACAGAATGCCCCATGTCTTACCTCCTGTAGTAAAAGTGAGATTTCTGCAGTTATTTGCACTTTAGTGAAAGAGCTGAGAAGGAAGGATTTAGAGTCTTTCAGTGTTGTTTTGGAAAGATTTTTGTAAACAATCCAAATGCATTTTAGTATCAAGTCTGTTGCAGGCTTGCTAAAATTAGTCCATGATTATCTTCTTACAAAGGTGGTAGATGCAGTTTCCAGACATAAACAAGCCAGACATTGTCTGCTAAGAGTAATTGTTTGAAAAATTAATAAAGAAAATTTAATCTTTGGA
>NW_010352569.1:0-768 GCF_000700745.2 Antrostomus carolinensis | reverse complement strand
AAACAAAGTATTATTTTTCTACTACTAAGCAAGGACTGGATTTACAATCAAATACCTTTCAGTTTCTGAATATGTAGAATTGTCTTGCACTTGAATTCTATTAATTAAAAGCAAACAAATAAAAACCTGAAGTCCCTGCAGGACTTAGAAAACTTTTCTTTGTGGAAAAAAATCATTTATTAAAGCAGAAGCAGAATAATCATATGCATACATTTAAATTCTAAATGAAAAATCATATTCTAACATTTTTGTGCACATCTATTTCTATCTTTCTAATAACATCAGCAGGTGAAATAGCCAACTATCATCCTGGTATCTCCAGCTACTCAGTTAAGAGACTTTTTTTACACAGATACAGTCCTTTGAAATATGAAAACAAATAGAGATTTGGAAAATACTGTCACAAGTTATAGAATGTTTCTAAGATTCTAAGTCTCTGGTACCAGTTTTGTTATGGCAGCCAGCCAGCCAGAAGATTTAGCACCATTCATAAACGCTTTGCATTTGAGGTCTCATTCTATGTCCCACCAATACACCTGAAGGAAGGATAGTGGAAATGGCAGAGCTGTTGCTAATAAACCAGCCCTCTTTAACTGTCTGTTAGAGTAAAGGACCCAAAATGTATGGTTTATTATTGACTTCTGCAGAATATCTCCTTATTATATCCTTTTGGGCAGACGGAGCTTATGTTTTTACTTTCCCTCTCACTGTGTATCTGCACCATTTCTAGCTTGTCTTTAGCATTCATCCTGAGATTAATCTATTAAG
>NW_010352568.1:0-767 GCF_000700745.2 Antrostomus carolinensis | reverse complement strand
AAATTCATAATGTTTCTCTATAAATGTCATAAGAAAACCTCAGGTCAACCATCCCTTGAGACATGTCTTTGAGCAATATTGTTTCTTGTGCTACCACATTAGTAGAATTTTACACCTGGTTGGTGTTTTGAAGGTTACCTTTACAACACAAGTTTTGCTGGACCTGACAGTTCAGCCCCTGGAATCTACTACCTGTCAGGAAGGTGACTTGACTGAAGATTTTACAGCTAGGGAACAGCATGCATTCAGGTGGTTAATGTGCTTCAACTGATGGGTGGTAACTCCTGTCAAGGGGTGGTAACATGGGTGCTTGTAGTCAACTGTAGAGACTTTGCAAGTGAAGATAAAAAATGCAGACATAAAAACGGTAAGAGGCGAAGGGGATGAATAAGAGGGAAAAGCAAAGCATGAGGAATGAATGTATGTGGAAAAAGTGTTACAAGGCTAATTGATGGGGAAGGAAACGCAGAAAAAACAGAGGACATTACTATAGAAAATAGAGTAAACTTTGGCCATCCTCTGATCTTGCAGATTTTCATTGGTATTAACAAGTAAATAGGTTCCACTCCTATTAGGGGTTATATTTGGATGATTTTCACATTAACTTTAATAGCATTCTCTTTGCGATTTCTCTTTGCTTTATTGTTGAAATCTTTTGGGGAATTGCGTAGGAGATTGAAAGGGCAGAAATGTAGTGGTGTTACTCATGCCTCTGTGATGGAATCTGAGGTCCTGAGCCTGACTTGTCTCTAGTTGACATCAACAGC
>NW_010352567.1:0-767 GCF_000700745.2 Antrostomus carolinensis | reverse complement strand
GTATCTAGGTTACACTGTTTTAAGTACAGTATGCTCATAGCTAAGACTATTTCCTCATATTTCAGACAACT
This sequence comes from Antrostomus carolinensis, assembly GCF_000700745.2. Taxonomy (NCBI): domain Eukaryota; kingdom Metazoa; phylum Chordata; class Aves; order Caprimulgiformes; family Caprimulgidae; genus Antrostomus; species Antrostomus carolinensis. Next base: position 696 of record NW_010352567.1, on the reverse strand, counting down.
CAAGTTCCAAGCAAGCATCTGGAAACTTACCAACTCCACGGTTTTTATTAAATCAGCTCCTAAGTATGGTATCAGGATCCTGTAACTTGGATGTACTGGCTTATCAGGTGCTACACTGACAAGGTTCTGCTAGTTCTGCAGAGTAAAATCTGATGTGTTAAACTACAGACAGTTCCCAGAGTCAAAGTTCAGTTCAGCTTTTACTGCAGAGGGAGTAATTCAAAATGATCGGTATTTATGAGATGATCTATCTTAGCCCCATATAAACTTTGTTTTAATATGTAATTTTAAAAACAATGTACTATACTGTAATAAAAATAACAAAAAGGATTTTAGAATTGGCTTCTAGTCTTGAAACTATGAGATTTGTTCAATTCTGAGGACATTGTCTTACTATCTCTAGATCCTTTGCTGATTTCAATATACCAACTACCATCTAAGACTGGAAAAGCTGTTGTCATTCTTTACAGCTTCCACATGCACCTGCATGACTCTGTGTGAAGGAATAAAGCCATATCTCTTGAAATGGCTTTCACTGGTACAGCTAAAAAAGTTTTTCAGAGGTACTGTAATACGTAACTACAGCTGTAACTTTCTGCCACAAACAAACATTTCGCTAGAATTAGTAAATTCTTAGCTAAGGAGATGGTCTTAAAAAAGATGTGACACAACTTCCACCCACAAAAGTGGACAACA
>NW_010352566.1:0-767 GCF_000700745.2 Antrostomus carolinensis | reverse complement strand
TTTGTTTTAACTCTTCCAAATATTAAAAGATTTGCATATACCTAATTAATATGCTTTCTGAGTCTTGGAAAATCTTGAGTGCAGAGGGTGTATTAAAAGCTTTTTTAGACTGTTGTGTTGTAAAAGATCAATTACAATAAATCAAAGGTTGATAAATATTTAATGTTTATCTTTGAGAATGTGTTTAACTTTTCTTTGTGCTTTACCACAGAAGAGCTCTACCAAAGCACAGAGGTTAGTCTAGCTAATTATATCATTTGGGATATCACAACACCTTGCTTTTACTGTGTTTTGAATGTATTAAGAAGCTTGAAAGTGATACAACACTGCTATCATATCAGATATTATTACATTTATCAGATCATTAAAACATACAGCAGAGGATAAAATACAAGAAATGCACATGAGAGCAAATGAATCAAACAAACAGAAAACTATGTAACATGAGGCTGACTCAGTAAATATCATTAGAGAAAAAAATAACTTATGTTCCAGGAGAAATTTGAAAATAAAATTTTAAAAAATTTCTTAATTTGTCCTCTTGTTAACAGTAAAGAATTAAAAGGAGTAAGAATCAGTTAGCAATTTTAGCAATACAGATAAGAAAGAAGTAAGAGGTAGATCTTAAATCAACTTTTAATCCGTTTACCATACAGAAGGATAACTCTTGCAGGTAACAGGCAAAGACATTAAAAGAAGACAAGAAGATTAAAATAACAGAATTAAACTTAGAGGCTATAAAGCTCCTGCTGTAAATTGTAAATCCA
>NW_010352565.1:0-763 GCF_000700745.2 Antrostomus carolinensis | reverse complement strand
ATTTTTGGCCCTCACTAGTGAAGCACCTCCGAGTCTAATCTAGCAAAGATCAGCTGTTTGCCTGCAAAGATTCATCGAGGAAGAGAACAAGCCCACAGCTTTAGTTGTACATTTGTCTGTGACTCTATAGTGAAAATTTTACTCTATCATCTTGTTCATCTGAAAGTCCTCCAGATTTTCCTAGGCTCATGCTGGGGTATTTATATGTTTCAGTTTTCAAATGAGTGGCATTTAGAAGATTCAGGTTGAAACATTTATTTCTTTGGAAAGTGTTGTTATGCTCCATAAGGTACAGAACCAAAAAGAACAAAAGCAGGCTGATTCAAAGAGAAAGGCAAGTTTCTTTTTCAAATGTCATTCTTCATATTTCATTGTCTATCATCCATAACCATTTAAATACACTCACATGTATCTGAAAAAAATAACAACAGCACAGCAATTGCACTTTATCCATGGCATGCTCTTGAATACATCGTCTTTTGTGATATATTGTTTCTCTCTTGGATTTTTTTTTTTTCAAAGATGTTCTGCAAAATGTTTCCATGTGCAATTTAACAAGACAGTTCTCTGTCCATACATGGATTTTGTCCGAGAATAATTCAAACTTACCCAAGGACTCCGTTATTCTTTGCAAATTTTAGAAATGCAGTAATTAAAAATATGCAGAGGAATGTGTACAGGCTGTCAGACTCAGAGGAAAAGGTATCCTCACATATATACATTGCTAACATATGGAAAAGAGAGGGCTCTGGGGAGATCTTAT
>NW_010352564.1:0-762 GCF_000700745.2 Antrostomus carolinensis | reverse complement strand
CAGTTCCCTGTCCTTCCTGAACTGTGGGGACTGAAAAGTAGGAGAGTATTTTTTGGAAGCATGAGGTAATCTCGAAGCATATCTATTATTATTTTTAAATCCCAGGCTATAATACTGGTCATAACATAGAATCTTAACATCTTCACAAACCCTGAAAGTCCAAATTCATAGTAGGAATTAATATCAGCACCCAATCCTCTGGCTCAGGGTAAGATGTGCTGCTCATCACCCAGCTCCTGTTGACGTGAGATCCTGAGAGGAGGGCTGATCCTCTTAAAAATTCACCTTTTTGTTTTTTAAACTAGACATTTTAACACCTCCCCAGACAAACAGTGATAGCATTGCCCCGGTTAAGAAAACAGAGAGCGAGGAATCTACAGAAAATGGTGATGAATTTAATGAGATAAAGCATCTGACCAAGGAAGACGGTACCTGGCCTCAGCGACACACCCTTTCCCCTCCCCTCTGTATTTTAAAGTACTGAAAGATACTGAACAAAAATTACTGATTTTCTCATTGTAAATTTGATTCTCTTCATTCTTACAAAAATTCTGTCTGAACTGGATTTTTCAAGGCAATCTGAGACAATTTTATTACAGTTGAGCACCCGCTAAGGGTACCAAGATGAGTTTTGTTCATTATTACAATTAATAAACAGCACGACCAGAACGTTCGCTGCACAGGAAATCTCCATTTTCGTTTTACCACGTAACAATTAAGTGTTTTCAACTTCCCAGAATGCCAGAATTGCCTGGATTGGAA
>NW_010352563.1:0-763 GCF_000700745.2 Antrostomus carolinensis | reverse complement strand
GGAGATTGGTTTGGTGCCAGCTTCTCCCTTAGAACTGATTTTAAGAGCTTGAAAAATGTCTGAAATATTCTCATATTTATTTTTTGGTCACAGTCGATTATCATTACTTTTTTATTAATGCCGAATGATTCCTCATTTGATTAATTGGCTCTAATTTTGCTTTAAGTTCTCAGTGGGCTGGTGTTGTGCAGGAAATTTCCATATACATCTTTGCAAGGGTACATTTATTTCTGGGAGCCAGGGGTTAAAGCCTCTTTGCTGGAGAGGTGGAATTTCCTTTCCCAAGGTGACCGACCTTCCTTCCTCCCCAGTCCCAGCTCCCCATCGAACCAGCCCTGGCGTGGACATCAACTCCACTGCTCCTGGAGCAGAAGGAAGGGGAAAATATCTGCCTTGTACTTTTGGGAAAACAAAGGATGAGATAATGCCCTGGCATGAGACCGGGCTCCCGGTGCCTGGGAACTCCCAGCTTGTTGTTTGACGATGGATTTAATAACAGGAACATGCCGAGTCCTGATGGCTGCTGTCTCTGGACTGGGGGTTCTCAGTATTTAACACCCCAATAATTTACTGGGCAAAGAGGTTACACACAAGTCATTGTGCACTTCTGTTTATTTTTTTTTCCTATATATTGATAAAATATTGAGTTGTTTGAAAGCTAAAGAATTTACTCAGTGCTGTTGTAACGTGTCAGACTGTTGTAACTGTACCTTTTAACGGGAAATCTCTAGATAGAGAATCACAGAATCATTAAGGTTGGAAA
>NW_010352562.1:0-762 GCF_000700745.2 Antrostomus carolinensis | reverse complement strand
TTTTTTTTTTCAGTAAATCTTCTGAAAACACCCATTCATGGTAATGAATACAACAGAAAAACATCCTGTTCTGGAAATATAAGTGCTAAAGACCAAGCTGAGAGTTATCAAATCTTAATTCAGCAGAAGCATTCACCCAAAATGTACTGTTACAGGCAATTTCGGATGAAGGGGTACAAGAATGAATGCACTGGTAAACTGAAAGGGAGCAGTCTTCCTCTGTGCCTGGCTGTGGCTGATGTTATTACTTCTGAAGGTTCTGTTTCGCACAGTGTAAAGCGGTATTTTTAATAATTTAACTGCATTTTTTCATACGAAGTGAATTGTTCAGATGAATGTATTTACTGTGTATTTACAGTAAGGCATAACTCAGAGCAATCAATACTGTAAATTAAAACCATTAAAAGTCTTGTTTGTGGTATGTGTCTGAAATTAAGTGAAAAACAGTGGGAATGTAGACAAAGGTTGAGCATCCAGCTTTACATCATCAGGCAACAAGACAACCAAAAGCTCAGCATGGGGAAAAAAAGTAAATGCTAGTGGAGTTGGTCCGAGAAGTACTTACAAGCGTGGCGAAGTTAGAAAGTATTTTGGACTAGATCTAGGAAAGCTGAGCTCTTCCACTTCCACATTGAAGTGTTCTCTTCAGCCGCACGTTTGCTGAGTTTTCCCAAGTGTGATGAGGAAAAAACTCAAAAGTAACTTGAAAGCTGCAGCTGCACCATAGGACTGGCTGAGTTTGAGTCGGGTTGAGTAGAATAG
>NW_010352561.1:0-765 GCF_000700745.2 Antrostomus carolinensis | reverse complement strand
CTCCTCTACCACACCAAACCATACTCATCTGTAGCAGGAGGAGGCTGTGGGCCTGAGCAGAAATGCATTATTTTACTTGAGGATGGAGCCAATGTGATGTGGACAGTCAGGACTCCAGTTGGTTTGCTAGCAGAGAAGTTTCCAAGCGTTAGCTCAGCTTCTAGAAGCTTATACAACCATGCCATTAGACTACAAGTAGTCCAAGGCCAGAGGCACCAGATGCTGGGAAGCAGCCCCTGGCTACAGGAACAAGCTACAGAAGCTGGAGTCTCACTGATCGACCTGGAGTTCCTGAGCTCACAGATCTTCCAGGGGTATATCTGCCCAACTCTCCAACTTTCTGGCAAGTTTACCATCTTGGAAAACTTCCAAGAAGATACTTGGATCAGAAGCAATATGATCCTCAGCTCCTGCTATCTTGGGGTTCTCTCCCCAACCCTCTCCATCAAAAGGATATTGGGAGAGAGCTGGAAACATAGATATTTTTCAGCTGGTTCTTTCCATGCATTTGAGCACCTGCTCCCATCTCTCCCCAACCCTTATCCTGGGAAGACAGCCTGGGCAGGAGTCCCTGGGCTGCTCAGGATTGCAAAGAAATCACTGCAGCGGGTGTGAGCCAAACTTGGAGCCTTCCCTCACTAGCTACAGCTCACAGTTTCATGCTCCACTTATCTCAAGGGTCATTTTCCAGGTGATTCAGTGCTGGAGCTGGAAAGCCCTTTCAAAAAGGGAATTTGGAGGCCTCACCTCAAGCTAAGAAGCTGC
>NW_010352560.1:0-766 GCF_000700745.2 Antrostomus carolinensis | reverse complement strand
CAGTTTAATAGCTGTGTCTCTTACCAATGTGAGAAAAACTCAACTGTGCTTGCTGTGAAACAAAACTAACTTCCTTATGCCATGAGAACAAGGGAAACTGAAAACCTGAGGAGGGGAGAAAATTACTGAGCTCTGTGCCTGGAGCCACCCAGAGTAAAGATGGGCGTTTCAGTGGTGGTGGGTTGCAGCACAGGGTTTTTAGTCTTTTATGTGAACAAACGCTGCCCTGCACGACCAGCTACAAGATCAAAGGTGCCATGTGGGAGAAAGGAAACCATTTTCTCTTCCTCAAAAGAAAAATTAAGCAGACCTAAGTTAGCATGTAGGAACTTGAAGTCCAAATTTGGCACAGCTTTAAGTAAAATTACCCATGTTTTTTTAACGTGCTGTTAGTCATAAGTACTGCATGGTTTTGAGAGTGAGGGGGAGAGAAACTTTGAATGAGTCAACAAAGTCAGTCCATGGACTACCGTGCTGCATCCTTTTTCACATCCAGTGGTTTAAACCTTTAAATATTTTGAGCCATGGTCCTGTTCAACTAATCAGTATTTAGTATGTGCTTTCAAAGCTCTTTTAATTTTACAGGCAAGATTCTTATCGGTTGGTCTTGAAAAGCTACTTCCTTCTCTCCTCCAGATAACATCGGCGGGAATTTCACTAAGCTGGTGCATGCCGTTGATGTAGTTGTGTAGCTGTGCGGGATCTGTCCTGGTGACAACAGTGGTTTCAGGCACAGCTTTGATTTAAAAAAAAAAAAAAAAAAAAA
>NW_010352559.1:0-766 GCF_000700745.2 Antrostomus carolinensis | reverse complement strand
TGTGATTCTGTGTGATTCTGTGACTCTTGAGAGCATAAATCTTCATACTCTTTTACAGACACACTTGCATTTATCCAGCATGCCTTCAGAGTCGCTTATAGTTCAAAGTTCAGAATATATGGTAAACCTGTATTTCAGTGTGGAGATGTGCTTGAGTTGTTTCTTCACAGCTTCCCACTTGAAGCACAGTGTGTGCAGGTCTCTCTGCAAGAGTATATACATATACTATAAAGACATAGTCCAGGTAAATCCATAGTTTTGCAAAATATTAATCCCTGCAAATGTACCTTTTGTCACTGTCCACAACAGTTGAATCTTAGATTCTAATCTCTTGACCAGTCTGTAACTTCAAAACATAATTTATCCTTCCGGATCATGATAAAATTGTGTGGATAGGAGTTTATGCTAGTGCTGCAACTAAAACTTTATTTACTTTACTATGCAGAGAACTTCAATGATGTCTTGGCTTTAAGCCATTAATTCAACAAGTTACAGAACTTGTTTTATGTGTCACTTAAACTCCTGGTACTGTTCCAAAACCCTTCTTTGTCCCACAGCCTGACTGTGAAGCTACTCACTTTCTCAGACAACCTCTGGTCTTTTTTGGCCTCTTGAATAAATATGTGAAGAAGTTAACTAACATCTCTGCCTTCGTTATTGCCCCTGTTCGCCCTTACGTTCTGCTCAGTTATTCATAGTAAGAGGTTGTTTCCTCACGCTTTTTTTCCATTCACATTGTACAGAGTGCAGGTCCTGGGTTTTATGA
>NW_010352558.1:0-766 GCF_000700745.2 Antrostomus carolinensis | reverse complement strand
CAGGACCTCACATTTGGCCTTGTTGAACTTCGTATGTGTCAGACTGATATAAAATATCAAGCTTGTTTGTAATGAGGTGCAGTAAACTCAAAATCTTGTCCACTTTACAATGAGCTAAAATTTTCTGCTGGACACTTCTCAGTATCTCTGCCAAACTACAGAATATCTGAATTTTTCGTATCTTTCCTAGAGCTATGCACAGATGATACTACCTGAACCAGGAATTCTGTGCATATCCAGTGCTAATATATGTTCTAAAGAAGCTTAGAACAGTTAAAAAGCAAAGCGAGCTTTTCTCTTGGGTCAGATTTTCATTTAAGGTTGGGGTGGAGTCTGTTTCTGTGAGCGACTCTTACCTCCTGCTTAAAAAAGGCTGGAGAACCTTACTTGTTATTTATCAAATCTGAAACTGCTTGAATTGTAGAATAGCTTTAGCTATCTGGGAAACTTTTAAATCTGCAAGGCCTTGCAATATTGCTTTTTAGGAGGAAGAACCCAGTACAGTATTTCTTTAGTGGACAGAGAGAGGAATGTAACTATTTCGTTGAATGCAGGAAAAACTATCATGAGGTTTTTTCCTTTGTTTAACACAATTCAAATCTGTCTTCCCAGTGTCTTCTGGATCTTGTAGAACATTTTCTCTCTACAGGCTGCTCTTCCTGTGGCTTTTCTTGCTTCCTCTGCTTGTTGCCTCTCACTCATAGCTGCAACCAGTCAATTCCTTGTAAAACCAGTCCAAAATAAAGTCACAGAATGGTTGGGCTTG
>NW_010352557.1:0-766 GCF_000700745.2 Antrostomus carolinensis | reverse complement strand
CTTGTCTTGTCACTATCTGTCCATGTCAAAAGTCATTCTTCATCCTTATTATTCATTTCTCCTTGAGCTTTGCAGAGGGTTTTGCAGACAAAGCATCAGCAGATAACTTTGGAACCTTTTCAGTGTTGTTCTTTTTGTCTTTCCCACAGTTCTTCTGACAGCCTGGAGAAGTTCCCCTCCAAATACACGTGCAGTGGTGCAACAGGTGGGTGATAACATTGTCTCTTGGTGCAGAATTTCTCTCGGATTTCTCTTGTGTGAGCCCTCCTCACTCCCCCAGGCTCCTAGGCAGAAACGAGGATGGTAAGATGTGTGCAGCTCCATTTCACTGACCCACCTTGGATGACCTGAAGTTTCCAGGCTTGCATAAGGAGTTCAGAAGTGCCTGAGGCTGGATTTCAAAAGGCATTTCATTTCTAACAGGTAGGTGAATTTGGTGCTTAACTTCCAGTGAGATCTAACTAACCAACCTAAAAGCCTTTAGACTTCTCGCTGGGTGCTTATCTGTATCTTTAGGTAGAGCAATACGGGGGGGGAAACGTGGCTTTTAATAGCTTCTGAGTCAGGGAGAGGCATGTCTGCGCTGCAGGCGAGCAGCTGGAGCTGTTGCACGGCAGAGACAGACCCAGGTGACTTTTAAACGCTCCCACACCACCAGCCAGGACCATCCTGGGTCAACCTGCCCTGCTCCCACAGCACCGTGGAGCAACGCGCAGGAGCACCCCGCGATCTAAAAGTTAACTGGCTTTAAAGCACACCAACCTCA
>NW_010352556.1:0-766 GCF_000700745.2 Antrostomus carolinensis | reverse complement strand
CAGCAGCAGCAGCAGCAGCAGCAGCAGCAATGCCACCGCAGCTGCCCGGCTCCCTCCGGAGAGCGCTGCATCAGCTCACGCCTGGGAGTTCACCTTTAGCAAAAGAGCTGCAGAGAGCAGGAGCTCGCCCACGCTGGGGAAACAGCGGCAGGCAATTTTGATTTAGTGCCATTCATAAAAATCCTTCCTGAGGAAGAGTCGCTTTTGTGTCACCGCAGCAGACCAGAAAACCACCATGCAAAATGGTGGCATGAAATGGTCCTTTTATTAAGAAACACCTCGTAAAAAATGGTTTGGTATGAAGAGGCAATACTTTTCACTAGGCCAGTCACTAAAATGAGCTTTTGGGCTCAGCTGAAGTGATGAAGCAACTCTGACCCTGACCTTTGGGCCCACACCCCTTCTATTCTTACCCCGCAGGGATCAACTGGCTTCATAAACATTATTTCTTTCCCCACATACTGGCCTGTTCCCATCCTCATCTGTTTCGGCTACAATAAAGCTATTTTCAACATCACAATGTTCTTTTCCTATTCATCAATCAGGCTGCTTAAAATGCCATTTATTTGCCTGAATCTGACTGTGGGAAAACGTTACTTTTCCAGCCAGGTGGACTATCTGGCTTCTCTCAACTACAGGGACGGGCTCCTGCAACACGTACTGGAAATACGCTGCAAATACAAAGCTACCACGCTGCGCACAATGCAAACACTCCGGTCCTCTTGCTGTTCCCGCTATTCCTGCCCCACCTGGGCACTTGTTGCCA
>NW_010352555.1:0-764 GCF_000700745.2 Antrostomus carolinensis | reverse complement strand
GTGAAGAAATTTTTCCTCAGATCCAATCTACTGAAATTTCACATCCTGCTTCAGCACAGAGCAGACGTGGTGATGGATTTACCCTTCCACGTACCCTCTGCCTTGATTTCTTATTTCCCACTCAAGCCTCAGGAACAGTGAGCGTGAGGAACAGTGGGGTGGGAGGAACAGTGAGCGTGAGGAACAGCTTCTGCCAACGCCAGCAACTCCCCCCATCTGCCAAAAATCCCAAACAAAGGCTGTGAGAAAACGATTTCTGCAGGAAGCCTTTGCTGAAACATGATTCATTTCTTGAAGAGAAGTCATATTTCCTCCAGCCAACACTTACAAAAGGGTTTCGCTTCCCTTCTCCGTGCTCCAGCCTGGATGATGAGTACGGATGGAGCACGTGCTTCCAGTTGAGCCGACGTGCTCAATGGCGTGACCCACCAGCTCTCACAAAAAATTTGCTCTCACAGAAGGTATCTTGAGGCTGGAGCATGGTTTGCTTTGGGTTCTTCCTTCTTAACAACATCATGTCATCCTCCTCCTGCACCGAGTCACGCTGCTTGAAGAAGACTCTCCCTAACAGCCAGCTTCGTGCCACCACTTCAAGCAGTATTGTCTTCAGTTCGGGTCTGACATCCCTGCTTCAGTCACTGTGGGGTTTTTTTTCACCAGCTACTAGAAACAATGGGCTCTGGGGGTTATTTGCAGTTCATCACGTCTCTTGAGTTGTCCGGGTAGTTATTTGACAATAAAAACCCAACCCAACAACCATTCCT
>NW_010352554.1:0-757 GCF_000700745.2 Antrostomus carolinensis | reverse complement strand
AAGATCTGAGATCAGACTTGTCATATTTGACTAAACAACTTCAGCTGAAGCACTTTTCCTGGAGGTTGGCTGGAAATTTCAGATGATGTGTTTGGGGAATACACCTTTTCTTCTCAATTTCTTCTTAATCTTCTTCTTTCTTCTTAATTTCTTCTCCAACTGAGTTGAGGTGCCACATGTGTTTCGGGAAGCGAGCAAACCAGCAGTGCTCACTGCTGCTGTGTGGTTTTGTTGGTGACACCACCTAGTTTGGAGAAGACCCAGAAAGGTTGGTGTGGGTACGTGTGTGTGGAACACCTACACGTGTGACAGTGCTCTTTTGGGCACTGACTGTCCACCCTGCACTTGGCATCTGTTCCCTCTGAACATCTGCTCTGGTAGATGGGTCATTTATCTTCCGCCTCCTCTTCTGAATAGTACCATGTGCTGCTATCGTGTTTTTATTCTAAAAAATATTCAAAAATATCTGAGCAACTTAATAATTTAAAGTCAGAACTTGAATTTGAGTTAAAATGTTGTAGTTTCTGGTTGGCATCTTGTAGCACAACACAAACCAGGGGGTGTTTTGCCCACAGGACTGGAACTGGCTGTTCAGGAACTTCCAACCATGGGCTGCGTGGGCTCCAAGTGCCGCTTCGCATAGCGAAATGCAGGGAGCTTGGCTTGCTCGCTGTGGAAAGACATGGTCTGTGTTACTGATCTTCTGCCCTGGGTGCTCTCACTGAAACTGAATCATAGAATCACAGACTGGTTTGGG
>NW_010352553.1:0-758 GCF_000700745.2 Antrostomus carolinensis | reverse complement strand
TTTTTTCCATTTCAGAAAAATAAAAGCAGGGAAATTGGATATTTGTAAGATTTGCCAACAAATTTATTTGTAGCTTGGGACCTAGCTATGCCAAATTGCAGCCTGAAGCAAATTTTCATGGTTTAGAAAAAGTTATAAATCCCTAAAATTATGGTTTCATAATGGAAACTGTGACAGACCTTTAACTACAGCAGCAAGAAGAAGAGGTTCTGTAATACATATTAATACACCTCCTTGTAAAATATAATTGCAAAGCAATTAGGCATGAGGCTCTCTACCTACCAACTGTCTTTTTTTCCTCCCTCAGGCAATGTTGACAGCGATATTTAGATTAATTTTAAATTATCCAGGAAACAATCATGCTGGCTCTGCAGTGCAGTAGAACATTGCCTGTCCTTGCAAAGCTGGTTCCATTGGCTTTGAGACACTGGGCTGCAGGTAGTGCTCGTCCCTGACGTTTTGCAGGACGAAGGCTAACCACATGCTGTAGGGCTGCTTAACCATCAGCTTTCAACAGTCTTTTGGCCAATGTCCATGGTATCTGGAGCATTTACTCCCTGTCACCAAGCTGTAGAACACAGCACCAGTTGTCTTGGCTCTTTGGGATCACAGCGTACCTATCAGTAGGTCAGACAAACCTCTGTCCCTCCCCTCACTCAAAGGGGTGGCAATGACCAAAATACATCATGGGGACATCATTGAAGGAGGTGACACTGTGACATTGTGGAGACATTGTTGGAAGGGTGAGAGTGGTGGAT
>NW_010352552.1:0-764 GCF_000700745.2 Antrostomus carolinensis | reverse complement strand
CACTCTTTTCATTCCTTCTTCCTCTCTCTGCCCAATGGATTCCGACATTTCTGGAATATGTTTTCACAGAGGGGCCACAAACTTTGATGATGGCCTAACTGTGCTGTGTAGTGTATCCACAGCGGAGCTGTGGAACTGGCTATGCCTAGCAGTGGTCATCCCCTTACCTTTTCTCACGGAGACCATCCTGCAGCACCCCCACTCCCTTCCACTATCAAAACCTTCCCACATATGGCCAGTTCTGTACCCATTGGGAGTACCTACTGGGCCCTCTCCTGGCTGGATGTACAAGTGGGAACAGCAGCCATCAGACTAGGATGGAAAAAGACCCAAGGTGGTCTGAGTCTATCACATTGGTCTTTCCCAAGCTTGCAGCAGCTTTGTTGTCCTTCCTGTCCTCCTGCAGACCCCTGGAGTTCCCCACTTGTCCCTGGGAAGCTGGGAATTGAGCTGCCTGATGGGAAGAAACACCTGCATCCCCCAGGACGCGCAATTCATTGTGGGGAGAGCTCCATCTGTTGTTCCACACCCACCAGCCTGCCTTGCTGAGGGTCACTGTGGGAGTGCTGGGTCCTAAGAAGGCAAAGGAGAAAGAGGGTGGCAGTGGCGGAGGGAGCTGGAGAGCCATGACCGCGGGTAGCCAGAGAGCAGGAGTGCAGCATTGCAGGTGAAAACTTGCTGAAGGAAGCAAGGGAGAGGCAGCGGCTGTCAGGAGTGGGGAAAAAAAGAACCCTCAACTAGCAGAGGATGGTTTCGATCCATCG
>NW_010352551.1:0-765 GCF_000700745.2 Antrostomus carolinensis | reverse complement strand
ATTAGCAACTAAGAGTTACTGTATATGAGCAAAGTCTCTGATCTACAAGTGTGTGTGAAGTAGAAAGGGAAAATTCCTCTGCCCACGAGGGAAGTTGGTAGTTGAAGCTTTAAAAAGAAGATTGGAATTGTAAGTCCACAGAAGAAAGCATGATGTCTGACATAATGCTGAGAATCTTAACAGTCCTTCAAGAAGGGGAAGGCCAGTGAAAAAGCTGTGATTTGCAAGTGTGCTATTGGCAGATACAAAGAGAAACCGAAGCAAATAATAATTCTGTAGGAGGTCATGTAAGACTGGTGTCAGGACTGATAACACTTAAAACATGTGCACGTGGTTTTCCCTGTCATTACTCATATAAGAGAGTGTCTTGCCTTGGTAGTATTTTTTAACCAGTATACCATGTTTCTATAGGTTTGTTTGGTGCACTCAGAGCAGATGGTAGTGCTGTTCCATATCACATTTCCTGGTTTAGATCCTAGTGGTTCAAAGCTCAAAAAAATTCTGTCACTGATTTAGAAATGTTCTTTCCCCATCACGAGCAGTTCCTGGTGTGCCCAAAAAACTTGTTAACAACAGGTTTTGCTATAGGCCTTAAGGAAGTCTCTTGGATATCTGGTACCCAAGAGATGGGTTGTACTTTGAATTTAATTTGAAAATCTAAGATAAATAATTGTGGAGAGCAGAGGAGCTGTTTGAGGATGCATGCTGAAGCCTTGGACACTAGCTGAAGGTCCATAACAGTTGCAGACTTCATGTTAACAGATA
>NW_010352549.1:0-765 GCF_000700745.2 Antrostomus carolinensis | reverse complement strand
CTCATCTTCCTCCTCCTCCTCCTCCTCCTCTGGATCTGGGGTGCGGGTCAGAGCCGGCGGTGCCGCCGCGGTGAGAGACCCTGAGACACAGGAGCTCTGGCTGAAAAGAAGAAGAAAAAGAAGGATTTTGCTGAAGATGAAATTTCATCACCCAGGAAGGAAGTGACAGAGTGCTCCAGGACACAGCGGGGGTTATTTCCCCCCCCCCCTCACCCCATTTTGCACCAAAAAGAAGGGTTTTCCACCCAATAACCGGAGCGGCGCCAGCTCAGCTCTGCCCAACCGCGGCTCTTGGGATGGGCAGAGCCATTTCCCGGTGTTTATTCCTCAATTATCCCAATGAAATCAGCAGAAAAGAGGTAAAACGAGGACATAACGAGGCATCGCTGCCAGCGGGACCCTCACCCAGCCCCTCTCGGGGTCGGATGGTTCCAAACACCTCCCGGAATCGGTTCGAGGTGGAATAGGCAACGATTTGGGCACAAAATGAGGGGACAGTGCCAGGAATCACCGATCCCGAGGGGTGGGACAACTCGGTGCTGCCGTGTGGGGAGAGCCGGGGCGAAGCCGGCGGTGGGGACCGCGTGCCGGATAAGTGTCTGCTCCCTCCGTGCCCGTTTCCTCCCACAGCCACCCCAAAACCGCCCCAAAACCGCCCGGAACCGGGGCTGAGGTTGGCCCAGGGCTGGTTCCATCAGGAGGGGGAAACACCAAACCCCGGAATCACTCACAGGGCTCCTCACCCTGACCCCCCCCCGCCCTCAA
>NW_010352548.1:0-761 GCF_000700745.2 Antrostomus carolinensis | reverse complement strand
TTATTCCAGAAGGAACTATGACCGGGCACAGAAGTCCAGGTCCTGTGTCCTGGCATAAGGACAGCTGGCAGCAGACAGGCTGTCCCAGCTTTGGTGTGCAGCTAAACACAGCTGCAAGGGGTGTGGAAGCCCAGTGTCCTTCACTGCCCACGGCAGGTTGGAGAGGGTCCATTACACAGCGTTACAGATTTCACCACGAGAAAAAACAGAACCGACGACAGCCGCCTGCTGCTACAGTTGTCAGTGCAATGCAGAGTTTGCTTTCAATGGGAGCAATAAATTGCTGGATGATTTTACTGGAATGATTGAAGCTTAATTGTCAGTAATTACTTTGCAAATATCTTTCAGGGAGAAGTAGCAGAATCTCAAATAAAGATTAATGCTGAGGGTAAGCTTGTTTCACTTCTTTAAATGACTGCTAACACGTGTGATGAAAAACAGATTGTTTGAAATTTCATGCTATTAAAAACAGTAGGATAGGTCTGTTGAGGTTTTTGGGAGGCTAGTTTGTTTCTTTTTTCTTCCCTGATTTAAGATATTACTGTAATACGTGGCTTTTATTTGCTAATAGCTGCGTGAATTGGACTAAATTTATGACCAAGAACTATTTGCCTCACTGCAGAATTGAACTTACACTTGGTAGAAATCATGCCAAATGTTGAATTTAAAGTTTGCTTTCATTAGTATCTTCCTTTCTGGGTACATGAATACAGAAAACATCATGATAATTCTAAATAGAAATAATTGGAAATTTGCTTTTA
>NW_010352547.1:0-765 GCF_000700745.2 Antrostomus carolinensis | reverse complement strand
ATCTATTAATTACTGGAACATTCCAATTCCTGAGGCTATTGGGGAATCAAGACTGCTCTATTAATTAATTCTCTAATTTAATTTGCTGACATTAAATCCTGGCAGCAGACCTGTACCCAAGAAAGCTGTGGATGTGTTGAAGTTGTGCTGGTGTTTCCATCTCCCAGAGGTGGATAAAGCTCCTCGGCAGCTCGAGAAACAAGACACGAGGGTATTTTTGGGAAGAAGCCCGGCAGGCGCCACGCGGTTATTCCCAGCACAGACATGTTCTGCAGGGAAGGGAAAGCATTTGGAAAGGTTACAGCTCCTTCTCCTTCCACACCCACCTCTGGCACCTCCTGAGACAGGCAGGTTGTTCCTCAGAGATCTGGATTGGGAATATATTTACATCACCTATCAATCTAGGATAAATAATTTTAAAAATAGACTCAAACCTATGAAAAACCCTCAAATTTCCATGTTATTTCACAAAGGCACCAGTATATCACTTAATCCAGAGGATCACCTTTGCCTTCTGCACCCACAACCCTACGTGGGCTCAACCAGCACATCCAGATGCTCATCAAGGTCTGTGGGAACAAAAAGGAACCGCTCCCGAGTGACCCAGGCAGGACTTGGTGTAACATCCCAAAACTTCATGAAATTAAACTGCCTGCTCATTCCCAACCTACAAACATCATTTTTCTCCCCAATAAACCACCTCTGCCTCAACAAGGCTGAGCAGAATCAACTGAAACTTTCATTTCCCAGTTTAAAGTTGGTTTT
>NW_010352546.1:0-765 GCF_000700745.2 Antrostomus carolinensis | reverse complement strand
AGCCCAGGAGGTAGGCAGCCTAGCACCACCCCGCTTTCATCCCTCCGTGTTTGACATGGAGTCAGGAAGCAGAGAAGGTCAGAAGATGTAGCTGGAGTGATAATTACGTGCGGGAGGTTGTAACACAGCTGCCTTCTGGAGTTTTCCCTCATAGGAGCAAAGTGAGGACCATGCCTGCCCAAGGAGCACCCTCTGCCTGCTGCAGCATCATGCTGGGCCTGGGCTCTTCCTCCTGCTCCCCAGGTACCCCAGCTTGCTTTGTACAGCAGATGGGTCATAGGAAGCCATACAGGTCAGGCTTTGCAGGTAGACCAAGGAGTAATGGAGCTGTCATTGTCCATGCTAGTCCCTGGCAGTCATCAGGGACCTCACTTGTACCAGCAGGTCCTGCTCTTCACGAGGTCTTTGCATACTATACCGGGGAATACAGGGTAAAAATCTTTCAGGAAGCACCCACACACATCCTGAAGCCACAAAAGTGACATCTGTCAAGTACAGTTTGGCTCCTTATCTGAGTGGAGGTTCCTCACCTACAGGACTTTCCTTGGCTTCTAGCACCATCAGGACACAGACCATACTTGTCCCATTCTGCTATGCTGTAAACCAGGGAAAGCAGTGAATTCAGTGAAGTTCTACTCAATTCAATGAAGTTCTACTCAATACTACTCAATTCAGTGAAGTTGCTCCACTGACATGTTTTAGCAGGTTTTTGCATTAATTTATTTGAAGAAGAGTCCACTGTGGAACCAGTTGCAGACTGAGACA
>NW_010352545.1:0-765 GCF_000700745.2 Antrostomus carolinensis | reverse complement strand
ATCTTAAAGGTCTTTTCTAACAAAAACAATTACTTGATTCTTTACTGTTGTAATAAAAGGCAAAGAGGATCCATGTGAAATAATGGCTTTGAATTTCGAACAGTTCCAGATTAGCATAAGGTAAATAAAGCCTTCAACCATACATTGAATATTGGTGAAACAAAAGGAGTTGCTTATTAAGGGAACATTATCCATGCAATGAGCGTAATGGGAAAAGTTCATGCAAGATGATATCAGAATTAATATAAAAAGCCTGATCAAATTAAAGTTTCTGAAGCAATGTTCTACCTCTTATCTTTTAATTGGATGACTTTGAAATCTTACTAGTGACTCTTAAACAGGTGAATGTGTGCTTGTAAAGGTTTATAGTCAACACCAGTGGACATTTTTTATGGTTTCTTTTTGTTCTATATTGTCACTGATGCCTCAACCAATAGAAATAAATAATTTATTAATATCTTTGCTTCTAGTGAGGATTTTAGGTTCTCATATTTCCACCTGCCTATTTTCCCTTGACTTAATTGGATACCCTTTTATTAAATATATATGCAAGCTGCTCACTTCGTGTTTTCGAAGCAAAGCAATTGAGTCTGCATTGATTTGAAATTTGTCTAATGTTTGGTGAAGTTCTACTGGGAATTCAGCATGTATAAAAAGGAGATCTCAAGGAAATTGAATTTAATTTGAAGGAAACTCATGATGTTCAATAAGTGAAAGTGCAGGGTCCTGCATACGGGAAGGAACAACCCCATGCACCAGTACAGG
>NW_010352544.1:0-760 GCF_000700745.2 Antrostomus carolinensis | reverse complement strand
ACCCAAACCATTCTATGATTCTATAAGAACTAGTCAGAATAATTCCTCTCTCTCCATTCTCCTCTTTGCAATTTCCCATGTAGAACAAAATACCTAGCTTCTTTGACTGCTGGTTTCAGAGCTCAGTAACCCAAACTCATTCATTAAATTGATGGGAAAATAACACACACTCCTAAAAAGAAACATAGCTTTTGCAAACCAAAGTATTTTCTTTGGGTCACCTGTTTCAGAAGCAGCTGAAGTCTGCTACAGAATCCTCAGGCATCCCAGGAGCATCTGCAACCCAGCAACCTTACAAACCATAATGAGATGCTTTAAAACAGTTTCACATGCAGTAAAAATTCCTCCAATCATTTTCATTTTTCTCTCGTTTTCTCTATAGCAGCCTGAGTCTAATTGCAACATGTACATGGTGTTTAATTAATATACAGCTTGAAGATATATAGATACTCGCACTAGTAGGGTGGATTTCATGTAGCTCAATTATCTTAATTACAAGCATTCTATTTTCTCATTTACTTAATTGATTGTCCTAGATTTTCAAAGAAATTTGCACTGCCCTGAGTGAAAACAGTATGTAAATAAACCTTCTTAAAACTGCTGAAGCTGGCCTAGTCAAGCAGAAATGTGCCAGAAAAGAAGATCCATATGACATGAAACATTGTACTGAATAATATCTGCTTACTTTTCTCTTGTTAAAAATAGGAATTTATGAAATGGAAGAAGAGGAGTCATCTGGGAGGAAAAAAAAAAAAAAAAA
>NW_010352543.1:0-753 GCF_000700745.2 Antrostomus carolinensis | reverse complement strand
CCACTTCACCATCTCTCACCTCCTAGAGTCACCAGAAGCTAAAAACCAGAAAGCAGCAGACAGAAATGCACGGGGTATGGTTAGTCTGTTTGGCAAACAGAAACTGTAAGCAGGCACACTGATTTCAACATGGACCATCTTTGGAAAATTTAATGCCAAGTCAACAAGGCTCTGAAAAATGCAGTTCTAAGCCTCTCCTAATTCATCCAAATATAGTAGATTTATCCCAAAGAGAGTTCATATCAGGCATTTCTCTGGCCATGCTGAGTGCCAGCCCACAACACAACTGTTTGGTTCCTGCATCAGTGAAATAATTGCACAGATTTTTTTTTTAAATGGGCAAAAAAGTATATTTATTTGCCTTGATTTTTTTCTTAGAAATTCATAGCATAATGTATTAGGACTGAGACAGGGAACTGAAATTAATCCAGTAGTAAAATGAGATGGGATTATAAAAGCCACAGATTTCCAGCAATGATAGCTACTGATGGATTTCCAATAAAAAAACAATCATCCTCATCTGTTCAGCAATTCAAATCAACAATCAGCTTCCAATCTCAGTTTCAGCAATTGGCAGCTTTAGGTTTATACTTAGTTCTGGAGAATGTTTTATTGGCATTAGTTACTTTTTTTTAAAAAAAAAATAACAGAAAATAAATTCAATAGGTATTAACTCCCTCCAAAGAACAGTTAACTTCCTGTAAAACTAAATCATGTCAAGTGATCAGTTAGAACAAGTCCAGAGGAGGCCAC
>NW_010352542.1:0-765 GCF_000700745.2 Antrostomus carolinensis | reverse complement strand
AGAGCCTATGGGATCCATATGAACTGGCCTTCATTGCTACTGTTTTCTTCTTTGGCTCAGGGTACAAGCCATTTCCCAGATAATCCGCTGCCCTTCACCCTGGGGTACGACAAAGGAGCCAAGTCAGTGGGGATGCGGCTTTCCTGAGGCTGTGCGCCGCTGGAAGCCAGAGCAGGGAACTGACCCCTGCGTCCCGTTTCCCCTCTGGAGAGCCCGCTATAGGGATGCCTACACTTTACTTTTAGAAATTTGCATCAAGCTTCTTTGTGAATTAGTTAATGTCAGCTTGTGAGATCTGGTTTGCAAGAGCACTGTTTGAACAACCACGCTTTAAAGTCTGCAAGTGAGGCAAATTGTATTAACAGATCAGGAGAAAACATGAATACAGTCTTTCACTACTGCAAACGGTAGAGTCAAATTCCCATTATTTAGGGAAATTGAGGGGTGAGCACACACAGCCAGTGTGCTGAGGGATGGAGCCTCATCCTGGGAAAATCATCACCTTGCCAGAGCTGTTTCCCTTGATATTTGAGTAAATTAGCATAAACCTTCCTCGCAGCCCTCGGGTGATGGCTGAAACGTTTTGAGACCCAGTCTGGGAGGGCAGCGGCGCAGCAGCCTCACCGGAGGTGTTTGTTTTCCTGCCTTTCTCCCACCGGCAGTGCCATCCCCTGTGCCCGCGAGGCACAACTCTGTGTTTAAGCGAAATCCCGTGACCATTTACCAGCACTTGAGGTGCCTCACAGAACCACAGCGAACAAAGCC
>NW_010352541.1:0-764 GCF_000700745.2 Antrostomus carolinensis | reverse complement strand
TCCCTAACATTCTGTGATTCTGTGACAACATTGTCATTCAAGGAAAAGGGTAGAGGTACAAGGCAAATTTACTCCCCATACTGTACCTTCTAGGTTCTTACAATCCTCATCTTAATAACTTCCTCAACAGAGATTATAACTTTCAGTTTGAATGGCTCTTGATGGACTTTCTTTGTTAATAAATGTCTAATTCCTGTGAAGCCCACTGATATTTTATGCCTGTGACATCCAGTGGTAATTAATTCCACAGTTTAATATGAAAAAAAATACATTTTGTCTCTTTTAGCCTCCTGATTAAAAATTTAATTGAAAGACAACTCTTCTAATTTTGTGAGAAACAAAATTATGTCAGATTCCATAATGGTGTGTATGTCCTAATTCAACTCATTCCTTTTAATTCAGGTAAAAGCTCTTAGATTTTTATCAATATTCTCTTCCAGAACTCATTTTTTACCATTTCAAACTTTTTTTTTTGTACCATGTCCTTCTTGTGGTGACCAGAATTGCATGTAATATGATTATGAATCTGCACATTTTTCTTATGTTTCTTATTCTGCATTCTGTTCTATTCCTGAGGCTTCTTGACATTCTGTTTGCCCTAAAGGCTCCTCGCACAGAGAGAAAAGTACTTGACATGACTCATAGAGAATGGTGGATTTGTATTTTGAATGTTTCTTTCTGCAACAAAATATCTTATTTTTATGTACATGAAATAAATGAAAACATATCTTTTAATGTTTTTGGTGTGATATATATATATAAAA
>NW_010352540.1:0-764 GCF_000700745.2 Antrostomus carolinensis | reverse complement strand
TTATGTCCTGGTTATCTCCAGTTACGTTAAACACTGCCTTTTACTTTTTGTCAACTCTGTCAATTCACTACTTATTAATTATCTGTCTTGTAGCTACTCATAGTAGAAAATACAAAGATAGGAAATAATAAAGGTAACTGTGGGCCAAAGAGGTGGAGGGGGACATGCTCTTTACCAGATGTAGCTGCAATACTGGTTATAGTCTTAACATTTTAAGTATTGTAAAAAATTCAAACCTAAACCACTGGTAAAGATTTAACTGTCTTATGCTAAAGAAGTGGGTAGGCAAGAGTTTCCTCTGAGTTTGTAATAAATCCTGTTATATGAAACTATAAACATGTTGGGGCTTAGATGTGTTTCCAAAATAATTGTTTGCTTGTCGGTAGTTTTGGGTGCTGATAGTATTTGGCACATTTGTGGATCATGTCTGTCTACTCTGCATTTTCTCCTTTATGTTATTTAGATATTGATTATGACCTATTAAAAGAAAACTATGTATAAATAAGATTGTTTTAAGAGTACTTGATTCCATTTTTATTTATAGCTTGCCCCAGATTTGCTTTTTTGCTGTCTCATCTTGCCTATAGCAGCCATCAGCTAATAATTTTAGTGATAGCTGCAGCTTGCTAATGGGAAGCAAAAGTGTCTTCAAAGATTTCTCTGTAGCACTGCAAATTGATTTCTCTCCTCCCCTCTTCCTTCTTCTCACCAACTGGGATAATGACTCCAATACTTATTTCTGAAGTACATGGATTTTTTTTTTT
>NW_010352539.1:0-762 GCF_000700745.2 Antrostomus carolinensis | reverse complement strand
GGGACACTGTCTGAACACCCTCAGAGTGAAGAACTGGAAATGAGGAAGCTTCTCATGGTGGGACCCTGTTGAGAGAGTTACACCCTGGTATGGAGCTGATACAAGACACAACCCTTTGCAGTCCAGAAGAACAAGCCTTTTTTCTCTTTTCAAAGCAACCCAAGTGCTACCAGCCAGCAATAGGCTGGAATGACCACCCTGAGCAGCTCCTGAAGACACAACCTGAAGTCCCACGCAGCCTGGCATCACTCCTGTGCTCTCAGAGTGGACAAATCAGTCCAAAACAACACAAGTGACAGTGTTTATGCCCAGCAGGAGCAAGAGCAAGTTGACACACAGCAGTACCCTGGTTTCTCGTGCTCTTCCCAAGGAAGCCCATGATCTCAGACCACCTTGAGAAGGCAGCAGCAGGTTCCTGTTCTGCTGTTGGAAATCCATGTGAGAGCTGGGACTCATCACCCAACATTCCACATAATCAGGCTTGTTGGCAAGTGCTATCAAATGGTAATTACAGTGATTTGCATAAATATAGGTGAGCTGATCATCATCAGCTGCTCCCTCCAAGCCCGGACGCAGTGTGCGTGTGTCTGTGCTGAGCAGCAAATCTGGGGGAGGAACAGGGGGAAATAGCAGTGCAGGAGGGAGCTGTGGGGTTGTGTGGCGTCACCCCTTGGTCACCCAGGAGGTGCTGTGCACTTTGTCCCTCTAAGATGCCACCTTCACAGAATTCCTGAATGGCCCAGATTGGAAAAGCCCTTTAAG
>NW_010352538.1:0-760 GCF_000700745.2 Antrostomus carolinensis | reverse complement strand
CTGACTATGAGTCCAAGTTGTGCTGACCATAATGGGCATAGCCAACGGTGATCTTGCTGTTTGCTTTTGGGGAGGAGCTCCAGCCCCAGCTCAGGGACTAAAAAGAGCTTCAGGAAGATGCTTCACAAGACCTCTTGGCCAAGGTGAGAAAAATGCTGAGCAGACTAACATGTTGGTGATTAATCCTATAAACCCTGGCCTTCAGTTTTTTGTGCTTTGGAGAACCTAACAGAGATGTCCACAGCATCTAGTGCAACCATCAACCGTGTCCTATTTTTACATGACATTTGTCACTCCCAGATTTTCATCAGTACAGTATCTACATGCAGATGTACACACATCTTTTAAAAAGTACCTACTTAAAAAGTACCATGAAATGCTGGTCTGAGTAAAAGATCAGACATTCCAAGACATTGCCAAACAATTAAACCAAGCAACTTCAAAATGCACCTTCCTCTACGTTTTTATTTAGCTTTGCTGAAATTGGAGGGAAGATAATGACAAAACAGCTGTTGGGAGGCTGCAGGTATTGAAGTGTGACAAGTTTCACATCACTAAACTTCTTATTAACACCACTGGCCTTCATACACACACATGAACTGCAGATCAGTTTAAACCTTCATCGTTTCAAACAAGTCAGAATGATTTCCCATCAGGCCAGTTTTCAGTTTGAAATACACTGCTAATACTTAAGAGTTTGCAGGACTACCTGCCTGCAACAGCAAATGACATGCTTGTCACTGTTTCAGAAAATTTTCTG
>NW_010352537.1:0-764 GCF_000700745.2 Antrostomus carolinensis | reverse complement strand
ACCCTCACTGTAAAATATTTCTTCTTTATATCTTGTCTGAATCTCCCCTCTTAATTTCAAACCATTTCCCCTTGTCCTATTGCTCCAGACCCTGCTGGGGGTCTGTCCCCATCTTCCTTACAGGGCGGGAGCTGAGGCAAGTGGAGCTGGCTCTGGTGAGCAGCAGTAGATGCCCTGGCATTGACCACCTCCTCTCCAGATGATGAACAGCTTTGTTGCTGCATTCTTTGGCTTGAAAACCTTCCATCCCGCCCAAGCTGCTGAGTCGCCTGTTTGTAGTGCAGTTGTCATTGTCCCCTAGCACCGGAGTGTCCCCAAGGGCTTGCAGAGACTCCCACTGCCTCTCCAGCTCAGCCCATTAGCCTTTGCTCCTGCCTCCTTCGATGGCTATTAATGATTTCCATTATTGCAGCACCTCTACGCTCAAAGCACTTGCTTTTATTAGAGACAAGACTTCTACTTCCAATTCTCCTTCTGAAGTGGTTTCCTTGGGTACTGGAGCACTCAGCTACAGCTGGATGCTGACCTGGAGAGGAGCAGTGCTCTGGCTCAGCCTGACTTCGATTGTAAAGCGGGTGGTGGGACCCTGACCCAGTGGAAGTGCAGCAGAAGGTTGCACCTCATTACCTCAGTAGCAGACATCAATGGCCCCATTAAATCTACTCTGTGTTCCCCTTGTGCTGGAGCAATAAACATTCTCAGGACCAAGGTGGTGTTAAGAAATTGATGGTAAATGCTCCACTGTGGTGGTTGCTTGGATTCTT
>NW_010352536.1:0-762 GCF_000700745.2 Antrostomus carolinensis | reverse complement strand
AAAAAAAAAGAGGAAAAAAACCCTCAACAACTTGATTCATTTGACACAAAAATGATAATTTTATGAAGATATTAACTGTCCTGCTTTCTCTTCTTCCTTGTCCATTAATGGCAGTGGGTAAAAAAGAAAACTAAAGCTGTTTGTCATCAATATTTGCTGTTAATTTTGCAATAACTCACTCTTGAGCTGGTGTAAGGTAGCGATAAGTGGGGAAAAAACAAAGAAACGAGAATACTGGGCCAGATAATACACTGGTTTGGGTGATTAAACCTGCTACAGACAGTCTGGCTGCTGGTCCTTGTACAGATGTCTGGTACCTAAAAGTACACGTGGGATGTGAATCCTGAGCAGAGTGAGTGGGATTTTCTGAGTTTCTGCTCAGGCTCAGCATGTAAGCAAAAATCTAAACTTTAATAAACTTATTTAAACTTCAATAAATGGCAATTATAAACATATATTTGCCACTTTCATAAAGGATGAAGATGATGATGATGACTATGTTGAAGAAGGAGGCGATGAGGAGGAAGAAGGTAAATTCTCAAGTTATTAAAGTTGTGACTAAAACGATTCTTTATAATTCTGTAACTTTGGGATGTGCACTTTAATGGCATAAATCGCTGTTTGGCTGGTCTGTTTCTGAAGGTATGTGAAGTATTTTAGGATTGGTGTAAGAAAGAGCTGGGGCAGGTAGTGAAGTAGCTGATCAGTAGTTGATATTTTTGTCTGCTCCCTTGTAAAATAAAAATAAGGAAGAAATGACAG
>NW_010352535.1:0-750 GCF_000700745.2 Antrostomus carolinensis | reverse complement strand
AAAAAAAAATCCTATCCCTTCAGGTTAACAACTTGCAAGTTTTCAGGGTTTCTGCACTACAATCGTCCTTTGTATCTAATTAGAATTCAGATCCTCTTCCTCCCCATCAGCTTCCTTAGGAAGAGCATACACACTGGACTGCACTACAATCACAGGCATTTCAATGCCCGTGGTGCCCTTAATTGGATGAAGCCTTGCACGGTGGCTCACAGTACAGCACTGTTTTTCAGTAGTTACTGGCCTCAAGTTTGCTTATGCAACAAGATGCATTTTTGGCAATGAATGGTTATCTGCCATGGGGCAGGATCAGAATTGCTAAAGAGGAGAAGCTGGTTACAAGAGTTAAATTAAATAGAGGAATCTGGTGAAGCAGACACAATACATTACTCTGACACATGAAAATCATAGCCAGTTTACAACAGTGAAAAATCATTATTTGTGCATAAGAGGTAAGTCCTGACATAAGTGTGATGTCTTATGAGACGCTCAGCATCCTGAAGACTTCTCCATGTGCCCTTTTTTCACCTTGACCTTCTGTGCAGAGTGAACAGTGACTTACAGAATGACTTGTCACTGGCACACTTGATGAACATCTCAAAACTGGGGTACACAGAACTGCTGTTAAACACCTAATACTTCAGTTAGTTTTATGTAGACCTCAGCAGACTGTTTGATGGCTGAATTTAGTTGCTAGGTTATAATTTTAATAAACCCTAATTTGTTAGGATATAGGACACAAAATCCTGTTCT
>NW_010352534.1:0-761 GCF_000700745.2 Antrostomus carolinensis | reverse complement strand
AAAAAAGAACTGGACAAAACCATTTGTATTCTAGACAGGTCTTTCCATCTCAGCCAGGCTGCGTATCTGTATCTAGCTTTAAACAGAGTGGCAGGAGTCAGAAAGACAGAAGCAGAAGCCTTGCAGATGTCAGGGATCTGTCTGGACTGAGGCACTGCCAGGCCAGGGACCGGGATCTCTTACAAAGCTCCGCAGGTTGGGTGGAGCATCCCTCCAAGTGAAGGGCTGCCAGCATCCTTCGTTTCCCCAGGGTTCGGCAGGAACTCGCCTGGCGGTCCTGCCGCGCTGCCTGCCAAACATCTGTCTGCATCACACAGAGATGACATCATTTGGAACGGTTTGTTTTCTCAACTCAGGAGAGCTTTCAGGGGTGGAAGAGCAGGTCCAGAGATCAAGATGCCCCAGCAGAGCTTTGTGATAAGGTAAATCCCTATGGCCTTGAACTCTGTTTTCTCTCTAGCTATTTGAGTCACTTTTCTCACCCTACCTCGAATGACAGAAATCCATCAGTATTAATCTTCTGGATCTTTTCTCTCTATTATTTTTGGTAATTAAGTACCACATGGTGCTGCTTGAGAGACTAGCACAAGCTGCTCCTGTGCTCTGGATGAACGGTATCATTGGCAATAAAGTTTTCTACTAGTTGACCACTTGTCCTATGAACAGGGACCAGAGCCACAACCAGAGTTCTTTGAAGCATCCTGCAGTCATGGTTTGGCAAATCAGTCCCACACACGCAGTGGAACAACCTTGAGCAAATG
>NW_010352533.1:0-760 GCF_000700745.2 Antrostomus carolinensis | reverse complement strand
AAAAAAAAAATCCTTATTAAAAATTATTTATATCATGAAGGCAAGTGTATCTGTAACTGCAGATGATCTGATTCCATACTATTAAAAATAAGACATTACCAGTAAGAAATCAAGTTTCCTGAGCACCAAACATTCCAGTTCTTAAAGAATAGTTTCCACAAGTGTCATTAAATAGCTGCTCAGTATAACAAACTCTTTTTACAGCTTATTTAAGAACTTCATTACAGCAAACTAACCCCCTGAAAAGAATTTTTTTCTTTCACTTAGCAAAATATATACTAAAAGACTCCCAAAGCCTGTCCCTTGAAGGCTACATATGGCTGCCTTTTATACATACATGAAAAGAACAAGTAGATATTTTATTTTTCTCACACAAAAAGGTATACAGGTATCACCAGTGGGATTTAAGCAGTAAAGTACACTCGTGAAGGCAAAATTCAACATGAATTCTATGTTAAGAAAAAAGGACTACTACCAGTACTGATGACTAAAAAGTTATGTTTAAATTTCTGGCTGGGTAAAACTCCTTCTTATCTATCTGAAAAACATCAATTCCTCTGAGACTTCCTTCTACGTTGCTGGCAGACAGCACGAAACAAAGAATTTCAAAAGTTTGGTTCAATGAAAGTTTTTAGTGCTTGTTCTATGGGTGCTTCAGGGAAGGACAGGTAGTAGGTAATATTCATAACAGGAACACAAATCCACTTTGGAAAAGAAAGATCTAGTTGCCTACTGTTATTTGTAGAAAGACAATTAAACA
>NW_010352532.1:0-753 GCF_000700745.2 Antrostomus carolinensis | reverse complement strand
TTTGGCTGCAGCCCAGTGCAACCACCACACAACCAAAAGCAAGTTTAAAAACAGTTGCAACTTAGAGATGTTGCTCAATTATTATTTTTTTTAAAAAAAGGTTCAATCTTGAAAACACCCCCTCAGGAGTCAATTCTAGTTAAATAGTCACAGACCTTTCCAACTGCCAGCTCCCCGTTCCCAACTGCTGTGAGATTGCTGGAAGGAAAGAAGAAATGCTGAGTTCATCCCCCTTTGCTGAGTGAGAGTCAGCACCCAGGGGGCTTTTCAGGTCCTTTCCCAGAGAAGGTGACAGAGATGCACCTGCCTGATTGGCATGAGGAATTTCCATCCTTTTCGTTCCTCAACTCAACTCAGCACGAATCCCTCAAGAACCTGATCTTCTGGGAAGAGCACAGCAGCTTTCTGCAGGCGGCTGCTCTCCCCTCGCTCCATAATGCATCGTTAAATCAGCGAGTACTTGACATAATTGGATCCCAGTACATTGCTGAAGTTTGTAGTGGCACCGCAGCACAAATAAGCATCTTCACCACAGCCGCGGGGCTTACAAGATAAAAATGTTCTTGTCTCCTAAGAAAACATGGGAGACCTTCTGCCCTGATAGGTGATTCCTTCTGGATCAGTATCTAGAACCAAGCATCTTTTTTGCTGCTGATTTACAAAGTAAAACCAAAGCTGGCTGGTGTCTGTGCAATGATGGTGCTGCCAGGAGGAGGAGAACAAGCTGGAGCACAAGTGTGCTGAGTTCCCTTG
>NW_010352531.1:0-760 GCF_000700745.2 Antrostomus carolinensis | reverse complement strand
GATAATGCAATTTTAAGGGAAAAAGATCTAAACAACTTGCTTTAATATGTCAGAAACAGACCTAATTTTCTGGAGATTTGCTGGATATGTCTGCAAACCATTACAGACTGAATTAAATCCTTTTGAAAAGCCAGATCTTATTCCCCTTTACTGCTCCTTACATCTAAACACCCTGATAAGCCATGCATATTTGTGTTAATTAGGCCAGTGTTCAGCAATCTTTTTGTTCCTTTTTTTGCTTTGAGGAAAAAAACCCAGTCAGGAAGGAGTAGCCCAGGAGACCAACCTCCTTCACACCTCCTTTGCAATGAACATCACCATGGCCAATTACCTGGACCCCAAGCCTGAACAAAAGAGATTGAAAAAAAAAAGTAATGGGCTCTGAAGATATCTGTTGTTTTTAGTCAAGGGGAAGAGACCAACTGAAGGGCAGTGGAATAGGAAGCACATGTAGTATCTGGGCTGTGGACAATGAAGTGCATTAGCAAGAACTTCATCACATGAGGGTTCAATGCAGCCTGAAGGTTTGTTCAAGCTGCTGTGGAAGTTGACATCTCTGATGTTTTCTCTGAACTTTCTCTTAAACTGGAGCTTAAACTTCTGTTTGGCAATTTGTATCCACAATGTGCACATGTTGGATCAAAGTGATACTTCCTCACCAGTGTTTCTTCAGTGACTCAATTGGTTTCTGAAGAGACTACTTGAAGTAATTTTTCACGTCCTTTTGTATTGCAAAGAAAATCTGAACATAATGGAGAGG
>NW_010352530.1:0-760 GCF_000700745.2 Antrostomus carolinensis | reverse complement strand
GAGGGGACAGGGTTGCATGGAGGGAAAAGCCTCTGGGGCTCAGCCATGACCCCCTTCCTCTTGGTCCCTCTGTCCCCCATGGGTCTGGAGGCAGCTGTGGGGTCTGTCCCTCACCATGTCCCCTCCTGAGCAGGGCGGTGTTGATGTGAACATCAGGAACACCTACAACCAGACGGCGCTGGACATCGTGAACCAGTTCACCACCTCACATGCCAGCAAGGACATCAAGCAGCTGCTGAGAGGTGAGGTGGGGCTGGCACGTGGCCAGACTGCCTGACACTGAGAGGGGCTTCTTCCCCATGGGACCTACCTGGGGCTCCCAGTGCTCCTCCTAAACCAGCCTGGCTGTGAGCATCAGCATCCCAGTCCCGTCATATCCCATCCCTGTCCCATGTGTGGACAATGTCCAGGGATCAAGGCCTTCCTGCAGTATTAATGTTTTCTTCTCCCCTCTCCTTGCTCTTGTTTTCTCCCTCTGCCTTCCCTGAACCACTCTCTTTCCTCCCTGCGCCCTGGCACCTTCTTTCTTCCCTCCATCCCTTGCCTTCAGAGGCATCAGGAATCCTGAAGGTTCGAGCTTTGAAGGATTTTTGGAACCTCCATGACCCGACAGCTCTCAATGTCCGGGCAGGAGATGTCATCACGGTGAGGCTGCTCTCTGCTCCCTGTCCCCCTGCCCCACCACAGCCCCAGGTACCAACCCCCCGTCCCTCTCGTCCCCGTGGCAGGTCCTGGAGCAGCATCCGGACGGGCGATGGAA
>NW_010352529.1:0-761 GCF_000700745.2 Antrostomus carolinensis | reverse complement strand
AAAAAAAAAAATCTATCTGTTGATTACATTTAATATTAAAAAGAAACAAATCAGATTTCTTCTTGGAATTTATCTCTCTTTGGTTTCAAGATAGATGCTGACATACTTTGGTTGGCTAGACTAAATAGTCTGGCCTTGATGTAAATTTTTACAGACTGTGATCAAAAATTTTCTTGACCTTCTCTCTGATAAGTAGGTTCTGTTCCTTTTATTTTAAGCCAAATCCAATCCTTTAATGATTCTCATAGTCTTTCTCTGAACCCTCTCCAATTTCTCAACTTCTTTCCTTTGTAACCCAGGTCATAATCTCACCAGTGACAAACGCAGAATTAACGCAACCTCGGCCAAACTGAGGATTCATGTTTACGCCTCGAGGAATGGCATTAGCCCTTTTTGGCTCTTGCACTGAAGTAGGAGCTCATATTTGGCTGATTCTCTGCCAGGAGTCTTTCTGAGAGTTACTGCTTTATATAAGCCCTATAAAGAATCAATCCACTCTATATGTTAATTTATAGATGGAGTCAGCCCCTGATGGATGACTGATCTGCCTTATTTGCTCTTAGATGTATGTAGAATTTTGACCTCATTGAAATATACACTATTTGTCTGAATACAGTTTACCAAATCACCCATGTGTCACCACACTGACAATCCCATCCTTCTTACTTAATCTCCCCTAAATTTAGTGACACCTATAAAATTTGATAGTTATATTTTATTCCTGGCAACTCACCAGGGGGAAATATTTGATAGTGAAGGGA
>NW_010352528.1:0-762 GCF_000700745.2 Antrostomus carolinensis | reverse complement strand
CAGTCTTGCTCAGGAGGTGTTCAGCTTGTACAAGCCATACTCACAGAAAAGACAGGTACACATAATACTACAAGAATTCTACTCCTTTCTCCCTCTGTCTTCTCCTTAGTCATTGTCCTCCATTGTGTGAGTCAAGGACTGAGAGAAGAGGCTGGTTCTTCACAGCAACCAAATGGACCTTGTATTGATGAGGATCAAGGGGATGATACCAGAACAAGAGGAAGAAGTCTGGAGCTAGCTACAGCATCCAAACCAATTCCTGCTTTCCTGGTGGCTGGGGATGACATTTTGGTGAAGTGAGTTATGCTTCTGCAAGGCCTGCTTGACTGATAGTCCTTCTGCCTCTGCTAACAGGGCCTGGGGTAGGTTCTCCTCTTGCATTTCCTTTTCTGCAGCTCTGCCTTTCTCAAGTGGAAGAGTATTTATTTGAATGGAAATTTTTATTAAGCAATTACTAAGCATGAATAAGCATTGTGCAGTCTTAAAAAACCTTCTCCTCGTTTTCACTGCATGCATTTGTATTTTTGCTAGCGGCATGACAGCAGTGCTGGGCTGAAAGCATTGCACATGGAGAGCTGTGCTTTTTCATAGTCCAGAATGTACCACACACAGGCTGCAAGAGCATGTCAGTCAATGCTGAGCATGGGGACTGGAACTACACATGTAAGCAATCTATTCATTAAAGTTTTCCCAAGAAGGGAATAAGAAAACAGAACAACAACTTGAAGCAGATAAATGCTTAAAGATTGGGATCTTAAAAAA
>NW_010352527.1:0-757 GCF_000700745.2 Antrostomus carolinensis | reverse complement strand
TTGTGCAAATTGAGCTCTTTCTTAACTTCTGTTCTGAGACTTCTCAAATATACCATACTTTTTATATGAACAGGCCCCTCTTAAAACAAAATTACGGAAGAAGTGTGATTTGCTTCTTTATGTTCTAAATTCACAGGACTATGAAAATGCTGATGATTACAAATACACATATGGAAGAGCACACACACATTTTCCACCAGCAGGACATAAATCACATGACGTTTAATTAGTTTGTGTTTTGCATGCCCCTTTCTAAAAAAGGAAAGCTTTTCAATAGTTCTGATAAACTGAGAGAACTATACCTTATATGATTCAGAAGCATGTACAAAAATTATGGTAAGGGAAATCCTAGGATTTGCAAGAATACGAATATTCTATCTAGTCCATGGGGTACAGAAGTCATTGCATGTCTAGAATTATATAATTATACCCATCCCATCAGGTAACGTGGGAAATGGCACATTGATGGAACAGAAAGAAATACTTTTATATTTGTTTCTTCATGGGAAAAGCAGTATGAGGAGAAAGCAGTAAAGCTGCTAAATGAACACAATTTTAGTTATAACCACAAAAGCCATCACTAAAGAATGTATGTGCATTTGAGATAACATGCATATGCTCTTTTATATAGAGGCTAGAGTGGTAGAACGTACTTTAAAAAGTTAACTTGTAAGTATTTGAGCTTTCTGTTCAAACCTGTCCTTAAATAAACTGGCATAAATTCAACAATGTTACTAGAGATTAATATGATAGTCAT
>NW_010352526.1:0-762 GCF_000700745.2 Antrostomus carolinensis | reverse complement strand
TTTTTTTACAACGTCATGATGAGCACTCGTAGAAAAATCAGCCCCTCTGAAAAGTTTGAGCTGTGCAGCTGGAGGGGTGGGGGGCTCCACAAAAACCACATATACTTATATATACTATGCCATAAGATATATAAAAACTAGGTCAATATGTCATCAGCACAACAGTATATTCCACCTGGATTCATCCAGTTCTTCTCCCCTACACACCCACGTGCCTGGTTTTA
Source organism: Antrostomus carolinensis (assembly GCF_000700745.2). NCBI lineage: Eukaryota > Metazoa > Chordata > Aves > Caprimulgiformes > Caprimulgidae > Antrostomus > Antrostomus carolinensis. Next base: position 538 of record NW_010352526.1, on the reverse strand, counting down.
GGAAGAGATGACCTCTCTAATCATAGCATGTACTAGAGGAATGGAATACATGATGATACAGTAGAATATCATGCCAAAATAGATGTACATTATTAAATACGTGAAATATTTCATGCACTAAATACTGAGTTAATTACTCCATTAAATGAAACCCATTCAAATGAAATGACACGTTTAGCCTCCAAGAGCTGAACTTAATTTTATTAAAGCAAAAGCAGGATCTGTCTGTCTTTATAAGCAAAGCCAGAAACCACCACTGGCTGGAAAAAACTGAAGTTTCTCAAACCCTGGACCCAAATTTCACCAGTTCTCTGGGATTTAAGCACCAGCCATCACTTGCTGCTTCTGAACTTCACTGACTTTTCAGGCTGCAGCTCTTCTGCACAGACCCTGAACGCTGCTGGGACCAGCTTGGCAGCTTGACTGACCTTCCTGTACCCATGGTTTCCAAACCAGACCTTGGGGAACCATGGTGCTACCACACAAAGTCACCACATGTCACTCTGCATGAGATGGCAGAGGGCTGGGGACCTCAGCA
>NW_010352525.1:0-752 GCF_000700745.2 Antrostomus carolinensis | reverse complement strand
CAAACCATTCTATGATTCTATGATAAATCCATTTCACCCTTATTTCTCCAATATATTTTAATAGGTTGACTTCTTCAGAAACCACGAGTACCTTAAGATTCCACTGCCATACTCTGCATGATCACAGAGTTAAGCATATAAAAATGAAGTGAGAAGCAGCAGACTAACAGAGTTATCACTACATGAGCATTTTCCAGACCAAATTCCTCAGCAAATGAACAGCAGTATACACAAGGGCAACAGAGAATGACACTGACCTGACTTGGATCATTCCCATGGTTTGATAACACGGCTAGGAGGCTGGTATCAAATCCAGGGAAGTACGTTGAAGAGGGGAAAAAAAAAAGCCTGTGATGATTTCAAAGGAATCTGTAACTACTGGAGCTCAGAATATAAGGTCATTTTGGCAGATGGGTAGCACGGCCTTGCTGATGAGTAGATCAGGAGTGCCAGCATGACATTTTAAGCAACTTTCAGGTGGACAGGTAAAGAAGATATCAGATGCCATCGTCATCAAACAGTAAAAAGAAAGAAATGTCACCATGCTCTTTAGTGATAGAACCACAAGAGTACTCATCAGCTATGACATCTAACAACTCTCACATCTTGCTTTACAGCTCTGTCCTTTAGTCGTGTGTCTTGTTCAAAGCTGTGCTTCTACAAAAGATGCATAAGAAATCAAAAGGTTCTAAGATCAAGTCAAAGAAATGCTAAGCAACGTTGGAAAAAATAAACCCAGACACGTGGTGGAC
>NW_010352524.1:0-758 GCF_000700745.2 Antrostomus carolinensis | reverse complement strand
GGTTTGCACAGGCCCACCTCCCAAGCCTGTCCAGCCATCTCTCTCCACTGGGCTGAGGGCAGCAGAGGCCAGCCAGCTGTCCTGGAGCTCCATCTAGTGCGCTGCACCTCTGGCAAGGCCAGTACCCAGCTTCCATCCCCAGCTCCATTTCTGGGGAAGCCCTGGCTCCTGGAGTCCTGGGATTCCCAATGACTCACTCTTTAGGGTTCTCAAAATCTACACATTTTCAGCTGTCACCGCTGCAAGAAGACACCATAAAAACACAACTCAGGTGCATTCCCAACCAGAGAGAAAGCAAAAGGACAGTGATCCTCTAATTTTTTGAAATCCTCTCGTTGGTTTTCCACTTGAAAGCACTGGAAAATCTTGCATAGCTCACCAGTGCTGCAACCTCCCCCTCGGTACGTGTAGAGCAGAGCAGGACATGTCTGCCTGGAACACAGCTCGGATAATGTAAAAAGATGCAGATTTTTTTCCAAGGTCTTGGCACTTCTCCAATTGTCTTCAAAATCATCCACCATGCTGGAGGTGCTGAGGGATCTAGAAAAAGACCTCTTGCTGTGACCTGTCAGCAAACAGGGAGCATGACCATGACCATGAGCGTGAGCTGTGAGCTCTGGCTTTAACTGGCACTATAAAAAAGGGAAAAAAATAATTTCTTTTTTTAAAAGAAGCCTTTTTGGAAAAAAAAGAGAAGCATTAATTTCCAAAGGAATGAAGGAAAAAGCAGAATCATAGAATCATAAAATAGTTTGGTT
>NW_010352523.1:0-758 GCF_000700745.2 Antrostomus carolinensis | reverse complement strand
ACATTCCACATTTACCTCTGAACCTGGAATCCTACCTACTTGGAGAGCACCATTTCTGCATCACTGTAAGGCAGAGAACCCTCTCCTGACACAGGCATTGAAAAGCTACTGATATTTTTTTATATACATTTACATAAAGAGGATGCTATTTAAGAGAAGATACATGTCTCTAAAGCAGCTCTTTCCAATCCTGAATGCTCTTCAATGATGTAAACATTTTTAAGTCACTGGAAGGCAAGAGTCTTACGTATTTTATTTAACAAAATCTCTAACAATGTTCACCTACTGCTCTCAGTGCTGAAGTGCTGCAGTATCTTAGCCAGGTACCCGCTGTTTGCAAGGTCAGTCGTAGCCCCAGGACAGTTTGGAATCAGCAACGCATGGTATCTAGCGCCTGTAAGGAGGAAAGGATAAATTAATTGTCATACAAGTAACACACAATAAAACCTGACCGTGCACCCATTTCAGACTTGACAAAATTAAGACAATACTACATAAGTCAGTCAAAAACTGTATAAACTGAATGAACTAAATAAGCTTAACAGATCTATGTGGAGTAGAGAAAAATGTCCTTTTTAGGACAAAGAACATACATTTTTAATGAAACATTCTTACTCAGGCAAAGCTTAAAACTGCTATGTCTCTAGCTTCTACTTTAGCAAAATATTTATTTTTTTAAAATAATAATATCTAGTGTGTATATATATGCAAGAGAGAGAATATATATATTTTGTGTGTGTGTGTATATATATATATAT
>NW_010352522.1:0-757 GCF_000700745.2 Antrostomus carolinensis | reverse complement strand
CTGAGCATACCAGCTTACAAACAGCTTGTATGCAAATTAAGCTGCTTGAAGACATTTTGAAATGGGACAAAAATTCTGTTTTCAGCCATCAACTGTTAAGAATTGGAGGTTAATATATCCAGGTGTTTTTAAAAGGCAGGAGAAATTTCTTGGCTATTTCTCCAGTATTTGGCTCCCAAAAGAGTAGATGGCTGCTGGGAAGATGTAGAGATGAACTCAGGGATGTACCATTATAGAATTTGTATTGGTGCAACTGTCCAGAGTGTCTTGGAGGAAGGCCCTCCATGAACTTTTTTTCACACTGAGTAAAGGAGAAATGTAATTTATTTAACTGCTTTTGCCTTGATGATAAACATGTCTGAGGCCACCAGGAGTTCTTCAATTACTGTTTTGTTAGGTTTGCAAAATGCAGGTTGGGAGAGAGAAAAGGGCCTAGCATGTGGAGGTGTCAGCCACATGGACTCTGTGACGTTATTGCTCTGAAAGACACATATCCCTTCTCCTGAGCGCATTCAGATTCTTTAGTCTCTTCCCCAGCAGTAGGTGGTTATCACATAAACAATTCAGCTCTGGTCTTGGTGTTTTTCTGCACAATTACCAGTATTTATTAGAGACTTGTGAGAATAAAAAGATGCACTTAATTTCAGATGTAGCCATTTGCAGCAAAGGAAGAAATGGACTGAAACTGCAGTGACTCTAAACCATTCACTTTGCTGAAAAGGCTTCTGTTGAGTTCTGGTGACTCCTACAAGCTGCA
>NW_010352521.1:0-753 GCF_000700745.2 Antrostomus carolinensis | reverse complement strand
ATACCACATTGTACCGCTCATTGGTATTCTTCCAACTGTCACCTACTTGGATGTCTTGTATGTAGGCAGGCCAGTTTTCATCAGAAGACAGATGTCTAAGTTTTTAAAGAATGAAGGATTCAGACACTTAAGGAAGAAGGGAAAAGCAATAAAAAAATGCACTTACAACACCAATGCTCACAAAACAAAAATAAAATATACCCTATTGTATATTGTAAAGAATATTAAATAGTGCTTATGCATACAGACTTCTCAGGAAAGCTTGATTTCCCCATAAAAATTATCCTAGTGTTTACCATGTTTTTTTCCCTAAATTGAGGTGCTTCTGTTGTTTCAGCATTTGGTGAATATTTTGGAGAAGCCTGAAGTGGAAGGTTTGAATGCTTTATTGTGAGCCTCAAAAGTCATCAGAAATGAGTGTGCTGCTCATTTCAAGCTTTTTTGTTTGTTTGTTTATTCCTCCTGTCATTCCTAGTCTTCACTCAGAGAAGCATCAAGAAAAGTAGAAATATGATGAAGGACACTAAACCAGAAAAATGGAGTTCACTTTAAAGCTTCAGCACAGGAAACAGCTATTTTATTTCATAACCTCTATTTATCGTTACTGTAGAATAGAGGCACAAGTGATGTTCCTGATTAGGTTTCAGCAATTCCTCAAACTGGAAGAATCTTTGAAGACGATGGAGCAAAGCGTGACTCTTGTTCTAACGTGTTTGATCCCTGGATGCCATCCTAAACTGCTACACAGATCCA
>NW_010352520.1:0-760 GCF_000700745.2 Antrostomus carolinensis | reverse complement strand
CCCTCCCCCCCCCCCCCCCCCCGCCGTGTCTCACCATCAGGCAGACCCGGGTGGCTGAGCTGCAGGTCTTGGCAAGTACGAGCAGGGTTGTCCCGGGTGCCCATCGGGCGCCGTAACCCTTCAATCTCCTGCTTGAGGGAGTTGAGGGACCCGAAGATCTCCTCCATGCCCTCGGCGTAGTCGCGAGACGCCTGGTCGGCGGGTGTTCTCTCTCCATCTTCACCTTCCTCCTCTTCCTCCACCAGCTTGCTGCCGTCGATGGAGCGCTTGCTCTTCTTGGGTAGCTGGATGGGCAGCGGCTGGATCACCTCACCGGGGGGACCCTGTGGCAAACACCACCTTTGAGACAAACCATATCCTTCCGCATCCATTCCCAGGTGTCATCTGCTGCTCCTACATCCCACCCCAACCCTGGTGTCATCCCTTCCATGTCATCAACACTTGCCCCACTCACCGGGTGTCCGGGGGGTCCTGGGGGTCCACGTTCACCTTTAGGTCCTGCTTGACCCTAAAAAAAACCAAACCCCAAAAGACACTCGCAGAGTGGGCAGGAGGGAAGGTGGTGGAAGGGTGGGGACATCAGCTTGGCACTTACCATGGCTCCCTTGGCACCTTTGGGACCAGCTGGACCCTGTAAAACAAGACCAGCTCTGTCAGTGATCGGGGTGGGCATGGTGGGGTGGGGGGACAGTAGTTCCTGCCTCACAAACCTGGGGAGGGAAACTTGGAGCACAGGGGCAAGGACTCCATGATGTTAAAG
>NW_010352519.1:0-759 GCF_000700745.2 Antrostomus carolinensis | reverse complement strand
CCTATCTAAAAGAAGTGCTGGGGATGCTGCTTTTCAGCAAAAGCACTAGCAGGGGAGATCCCAGATCTCAGATGGGGCAAAAGGATCACACTGCAACCACTCTCTGGGGATCTTCCTGTCAGGAAGGTCTCACCTGTGGTTAAGCTGTCTTCAGTGGTCTCATGTCTCTTCCTGGATTGTATTACTGCACAGGAAATCTCTAAGCAAACATCTGTCCTTGGTGGTTCCTCAGTGTCAATTCTCTGAGATTACATTTGCAAAGGAAACAGAAAAAAATCACAAGAACAGTAAATACTGGAAAAGACAAGCCAATTCCAGAGTGGGCTCAAGTATCTGCAGCAACAGCAGTAATGGGGGCAATTGTGGGATGGTGCAGGTACAGCCCTTGATGGAGCAGTTGACAGAAAACAGAGAGAGGGAAGACCAAGGGACATGATCCAGCAGCACAGCCATTGCATAGTTTTCTTTTAGTGTAAAAAGTAATGTTTATTTTAACACTTTGTGGTCAGTGCCATCGCAGTAACTATGGGGTTTTTCTCTAACAGCTGCAGGAAAAATCTGGGAGCTGAAGCAAGCCTGGGCAGGGAAAAGGAGCTCCTGTAAGTGCAGATGCAGACTGATTCATAATACAAACTTTAAAGGACACAATAGCAGAAAGAAAGAAATAGGTTTTCTTGACAGAATAGGGCAACATTACACATCCATTTTATCTACTAAAACCCATATATACTGTGTGATGATATGAGATTAGAGAAAAAC
>NW_010352518.1:0-758 GCF_000700745.2 Antrostomus carolinensis | reverse complement strand
CAACCTACAAGTCTCCTCACCTTTACCCTTCAAGTTCTCTCTCTTATTCCCTGGGTGGGGGGAAGGGACAAGGGGTGTGAGCAGCTACATGGAGTTTGGCTGCCAGGCAAGTTAAACCATCACAGCTGGTCTCCTCTGGCAGGAGGTGAAGGTGTCTGTAGGCTGTCATGGACATGCTGAAGACGCCAACTTGCACTTGTGTAGCAAAACTGGGGTATGGTCTTGAGGTCAAAGCACCTTAAATATGAAGAGCTACAGCACTCTACTCTTTTGCACCAATTTGCATTTAAAATTTTCCTAATGTTCATCACTGTCAGCAGCAATAACCACAGGACACAGGATGCTTCCAGCACTGCTGCTGTAAATCAGTCTATTTTGACTGTCCTGCTCAAGCTCCTGAGCAAGCTCAGGGTGTCTCTCCTTGCAGGGGAGGTGTGAGGGCTGTCTGCAGGCTCCCGCCGGCGTGCCTGCTAAATGGCCCTGCAAAAATCCCTAAATTTGTAACATTTAAAATGGAGCTTATTTTATAGCCCTAATAAAACCCTCCAGTGATAAATTATTTACATTAGTGATGTTAGTCCCTAGTAGGACTCCACCATTCAAAGTGGATCATCAGTCACTGCAACAGCCCTATTTTTCACAGCAATAATTCCCCAGGGAGCTCGGCAGGGACAGCCACGGTGCCTGGGCTGTGCCGTGAGGGGCTCTGCAGCACTTTCCTTTCTTCCTTGAGGAGAGGCTGAAGGCACTTGGTTTGT
>NW_010352517.1:0-750 GCF_000700745.2 Antrostomus carolinensis | reverse complement strand
CAAAGTGCTTAGAGGGATGCAGGTGCTAACTCCCCTTGTCCTAGTGTAACAATGTCACGGTATCTTCTGTTTCTCATGTCAATATTGTCCCTAAATTCCAGTCCCAAGTCCGCTAAAATGAACTCAGTAATAAAAGAGACAAAGTTCCAGTATATTACAAGTCCTTAGCAGCAATATTCAAAGTAATAGCTCTCCCCATAATCATTTGTCATGCAATTTTAGACTCAAAGCTCAAAATTAATTACAAACATGCCACAAATCATGCTGTTAAAACATATTATAAACAAATTATGCTCTCAAAAATAGGTAATGTACAGTCTGGAATAGTAATTGATAAACCTAAAGTGCTCACAAATAACGGCAAAAATGACAGGTCAAGTGATCACTGAGTGACCAACATGTAAAATTAACCAGCATAAGACATAACACATATAAACTGTGACTGCTACTCACTTGATCACAAACTGTAAATAAACCATATGGGCTTTTTAAAAAATTTTATTTCAGTTCATGTTCCTGGACAGCATTTCTAAAACGGACTCTTATTTGTTAAACAGCATTCGCTATCTTCAGCTCGATACACTGATTCTTCACATACATTTTTGTTCAGTAATCACTTAAAAAAGGGGAAAAAAAACCCCAAAAGAAAATAATCAAGGCTGTAACAAGATCCTGCTTCATTCCAATCCCAAATTCTATGTGCCCAACATTTTGTCATCAAGCCTCTATATGACTGACTACAGTTACTAC
>NW_010352516.1:0-757 GCF_000700745.2 Antrostomus carolinensis | reverse complement strand
GATAGTGGCTTTGCAACTTTGTCCTCTTGATAATTATGACATCCATATTTTTCCAGTTGCTTTCCTAAAGTTAAGTTATACTCAGTAGACATCTGTTTCTTTGAGTCACTGTAGCAGGTTTTCCATATTTGGCTGATGCTATGGAATTTTAAAATGTTTGTATCTTGGCTGAAGTAGACAGAGACCACACACTTAATAGAGTTGAAAGCTCTAATGGTCTTCACCTTGTCTTGGGAATTCCACGTCCTCTTGTGTTCACGAAGGTGCCACTCATTGGAGCTAGAAAAATTAACAGAAATGAATTGACCACTCTGCGTTTCCTCATCTACGTCATGGAGATGTTGGGATTGAAAAGTGAACCTGAGTTGTATGTTATTTTTATGACAAGGAAGTGAATTACAGTTCTTGCAAGAAATTCCCATTACTGTCCCTTCTTTACAGTTGTTAAATCACCAGGTTTTTTGGAAGTTTGCCAAGATGAAGCAGATCAAGACTATAATTTCCTTTAGCTAGCTTTGTTTTGTTGTCTTAATATAACGAAGATTAACTTTTCTGGGTCTGCTTTGGTTTTAAACATTATGAAGACAAAGACACTTGAATCTTGTCTGGTGTTTTAAACTGGAGAGTGACTTCTGTATTTGCTGTCTCCTAATATAAATATAATTAATTCCCTTCTATATTATATCAGTTAAGGTAAAAGATACCCTTGGAGATGCTTGTTGGCACTTCTTATGTTTTCCATATTCCTAAGTATCTT
>NW_010352515.1:0-753 GCF_000700745.2 Antrostomus carolinensis | reverse complement strand
TATTGCTGTATGTTACGCTTGTAAATAAATTGTAAATAACACTGAGTAATTCTATTCCAAAAATGCGAGCAAAACCAACATTTAAAATCAATTATAAATTATATAATCCAGGAAAATTGTAGGAATTCTCAGAAACAGTTACCAGAATATTTTTGGTGTCTTTTGATTATCTGGTTCTGGAAAAGAAAATCAGAATTTGGAAGTGATTTATTTGTTTAAATTAAACATATAGATGAAATTATTTCATATATGTATATGAAAACAGCTGTATCTGGAAAATGAATAAACCATTGTTTCCTAAAGTGGATGGTAAATATGTCACTCTAGTGTCTTTGTGAATAATGTACCTATTTCCTATTGCCTGAAGAACAAAATATCACTTCAGTTTTATGGCAGAACATTCACTGCTTGTCTTTCCTACATACCTTATCTGTGAGTTACTATTAGGTGCTTAAGCTTTCCATTCTGTTACAACTATGTGAGAGTTTGTTTGGAATGAATTCCATTACTTAGAATATCATAATGCTCTGTTCTTCTAAAAGAAGAAGTCTTAATTAATTTCTTTAGTTGAAATTTTGTCTCAGGCAGGAGCTTCCTTCTGAAAAAAAAAGGGTTTGTTTGTTTCTAAAAGATTCTAAATGTATAGAAAAATTTGTGGTGTCTATATAATAGCTATAGAGAGAGAAGAAAGAAGAGAAGCACAAAGTGGAAGGGAGGAGAAGGTAAGGGAAAGGAGAGGGGAAGGGGAAGGGA
>NW_010352514.1:0-758 GCF_000700745.2 Antrostomus carolinensis | reverse complement strand
ACATAATCTAAATCAGCTCAGGGATTTAAAACTCACTGTTTCCTCCCAGCACAATGCTACAACCACTTGGCATCTAAACCAATTTGTCGTTTTCTGTCTGTTCTGGGTAGGTGATTATTATTTGTATTATTTTCCTGCATTGTTCACAAATCTATATGCCCCATTACATGCCAACTGTAAAATGAGGCTGTTACAGCTATTTACTGGAAACTGCTTGTATATGAGCTGTGATGCCAGTTCCCACTTCCATTGTGTGAAAACAACTGATTTGTTGGGACCTCGTGCAGAGCTTTCCTTCCTCTCCTTTCTGACACTTAATAGGCATAAACTGCAAAGTCCTTTGAAAGTAAGGCTGGACACAAAGCAGAGTGGTTTGAAATGTCTTGCTTTCATTGAGCCTTTCTCCTAAAGGGTTGATATTCTGTGGCTGAACTCACACATCATGTCAGTTAGTGTGTCAGGGGAGTCTGGGAAGGAAGCAGGGAAGGGGCCTGGGTAGGAGACCAGGGATTTATCAGCTGATAGAGCTTCAAGCAGAGGAAATACTGTGAATTCAGAGATACTTTGACACAATGAAAACATATTTGGATATCCCTTTGTAACAAGGGGTGTTAACCTTACAAGCATCCAGTGCACCAGCTCCACTCAGAAACTGTCCCTTCTATTGGCAATGAAGTCCAAAATACATGTTCAGCAGTATGAACCAGCAGAGAGATGGAAGCCAGAGGGAGACAGAAGAGATTGCTATGAAAAGGCTG
>NW_010352513.1:0-753 GCF_000700745.2 Antrostomus carolinensis | reverse complement strand
GCCCATCTGAAGGCTAATTCCAAAATGTATCTGTAAAACTTGCATTTGAATGTTCTTCATTCATACAACAGATGGAAAAGTGAAGACTAAGGAGGAGAAAAATGCACAAAGAAAGCAGACCTGTACAAAAACCATCACTATGGAAAACAGAGGTCATTTGACTCTCCATTTCACCATAATAGAAAGATTAAAAGTAATGTTCTTCAGACTGTGTGTCACATTCAATTCCTAAAACAGAATATCAGCTACTGTGTTTCTGTGCTGAAAGTCATTTTCCCACTGCTTTTTGTAGACTGTTTGCATTATTTAACTTTAAAGAGTCCAAGAGGCTTCTGATTGTTTCACTTCCTATTCCTTTCATCCTATTCTTCATCTTGCTGTGATTACTTTTTCCAAATGGTATCAGTAGGGCTGCCAGTCCCCAAGGCTCTTTATTGATCGTTCGCTCAGTTTTAGCTTCCTTCTGTAAGATCCAGGCACTTTCTCTGGCCATAGCTACAAATTTCTCCAGCTGTGGCTGATTAACATTCTTGCTGATATTAAGGTCTTGTTCAAAGGGATTCCAGATATAAAGAGGAGACGACTCAGGTTTATTTATTTCCTTTCCCTGCAGACAGTATAAAGAAAAAGCCAAAGTTGCATATATGCATTATAGGCTGAGCAAATAACAAATCATTTGAGTTATGACATTAGCATTAAGAGTATTGTGACCTAGTAAAGAACTTCTTGGGAAAAAAACAAAACAAAACAAAA
>NW_010352512.1:0-759 GCF_000700745.2 Antrostomus carolinensis | reverse complement strand
AATTCACACAAGTATTTTCAGAACAAGAAAAAATTTACTTACAAAACTTTGAATATTCAATTTTTTTGGAGGGTTTTGTGTTTTTATTTTTTGTTTTCCAAAATACTGGACACTTCTTATTTGCAACTCCAAACTATTTTAAATAATAATTAAATTATTTAAGTGTGTGCATTATCTAGCAATGTAGTCTAATATTTTCAATCTTACACTGTTGCAATGAAAGGTCATTAAAGGTTTAGTATTTCAAGATTTATTAGTACATTATCCATAATTCTGTTTTTTCTTGGTTAAAAGGTTTCCTATTTAATTTTGCAGTAGAGAAAAATACTCTCCTATATCATCGGCCCTTGAAAAGGATATCTAATGAAATATGAATGAGTTTAAAAATAAGGTTACAAATAAGCTACTTATATACTATGATTTTAAAAAGAAGGTTATTTACTAGGTTGCTCTAGAAGCAGGATGTAAGGAAGAATTCTCTGCAATTCTAAATAATAATTTAAAAAATCCTTTTATACTAAAGGCAAAACTCATTTAAGAGGTCTATGGAGCACTTGGGATGAAATTAATTTTACCACTCTGTTCCATGACTAGCTTTTGGAAAAAAGTGCTTTAAGGTGTTTACCTAAAGAATTTTTCCCATGTTTCCTTCTACTTAAAGAACAATGTTAATAATAAATACATTGTTAGATTTCTGATGTCAAGTGTAACCAGTGCAAAATTTGTAAGTAGCTACAGACAAATAGGTTATATAGAAAA
>NW_010352511.1:0-757 GCF_000700745.2 Antrostomus carolinensis | reverse complement strand
TTCCCTCCTGTTGGAGAGCAGCAGGTACCTTTCTAGGGCAGGAAGGGGAAAAGATTTGGCTGCAGAGTGGCCGCTGAGCAGCTCTCTGGAAGTTGGAGGACAGCTAGAAGGCTGAAGCAAAGAATAATGGTGACCAAAGCGCAAAGGATGTCCCCTGGGGTGGCCGTACAGGCTTGAACAACCCTCTGCTCTTCAGGCAGACTCCAGGGGCTCTGACGGCGTGGGCATTCGGTGCCTTCCTGACAGGCCTGAATGCAGCGTGAGGGTGGATCCGTGAAAGGAGGGAGCAGCTGTCCTCTCTGAGGAAGGCAGGGGAACCTGGGAGCCCCGAATGGGCTTTTGTGCCGAGGAAGAGGCAACGAGGAAGGAAAGGAGAGCTGGAGCGTCCAAAAGAGAATGCGGTGGCAGCACTTTGTCCTTCTGCTCTTGGCTGCTGTGACCGGGAAGACGTGAGGTCTAGTCACGGCCAGAACGGGTAGTGCTCTCCAGGGGGATTGCCATGTGAGCTCTGAGGCGCTCCTGAGCAATGGAGCTCGAGCGGAGTTGGCCCAAGAGCTGTGGTCGTGCACAGCCTCCCTGGGAGCCGAGGCGCTTGTTCCCTGGCACCGTGCACCTCTGTCGGCACCCAGCTAACGCAGCTCTGTCTGCCCTGGTGTCGGGAGGCAAGAGCGGAATCTCAGAAAGCCTGCTGAGAAGGAAACCCTGGGCACCAGAGTTTGGCTTGGGAGGTGGCTGGTAGAAGAGGATGGCTGAGGAC
>NW_010352510.1:0-752 GCF_000700745.2 Antrostomus carolinensis | reverse complement strand
TTTTTTTTTTTTTTTAAATCAATGGCTAAATTCTTTGGGGGAGGAGAGAAAAGGTGGTAGAGAAAGCCAGCATAACAAACACCCCTTTCTTCTGAGAACTAAGGAATTTTTGTAGTTACAGTATCTAATGGGTATTATTTTTTTTTTTACTACTATGAGATTTTTTGAGTCAATATGGCACATTAATTTACATCCATTAAATTTAAGTAATGAAAACTACTTTCTAGCACTTATAGACAAGTGAATGGCTAGAACAGTCCAAGTATGAATGATGGGGAACATGTGTGAATGAAAATTCAGCACTTCATTGATATATTTAAAGCCATGGTGTGAATGACCTCTGTGAGACAGTACTTAGAAGCAGAGAATCAATGAATTATTTGGTGTCTCACTGCTAATGCATTTTTAATGGATACTGAGATGCATTTACTGACATGATAACATCATTTTCTGTGTATGTGATGTTCCAGAATAAAAGATGAGTCGTCTTCAAGTGACGAAGATCCTAGAGCTGCCAAACAAAACCTTGGGTCATTACAAACCAACTCAAGTAATCTCCCATTATTGTCCGGAATCAGCTACAAAAAAACGCTTCGACTCACTTCTGACCAGCTTGTGAGTTCATCTTACATCCTTGTCCTGAAATGTCATTTCTAATACAACACAAACAATACTGTTACTCAGGCTTGCAAAGCTCTTACAGTTTGCATTTAATTTTCTGTCTTGTTATACTAAAAAAAAGAAAAAAAATT
>NW_010352509.1:0-756 GCF_000700745.2 Antrostomus carolinensis | reverse complement strand
CATTCCTGTAATTCTAACATATGAATCAGTCTTGACCTGCTGCTCTTTGGACATCAGTGATGGCAAATCTGCCAGTTCCTCCTTTTCCTTCTCCCTGTGTCCTAGGTACACCAAATCACACAGTCAGTCTACCTGGACCTAGCACAGGTGATGGACCATGAAGCATAAACTTCTGTTGTAAAGAAAGTTACTAAAAACATTTCCTAGCACACTGCAAGTTCAAGCTAATATAGCCCTGTGAGAAATGATCAGGTGATAATTTATTTTCCCTATTTCTCTATGTAAAAGCAAGGGGAGAAGATATTAATAACTTCTAAATTAATGATTTATTATGTATAGCAAGAAAATATATCAATTTCCAAAACTTTGGTTAAATCATAGTGGTTTTATGAGTAAAATGTTAACACTGGTTCACATTTTGAACCTGAATACTGAGGCACAATCTCATCCTTATTACCAATTACTCCACTTCCATGTGAATAATCATATTGACTCAGTCACTTGCTAGTACAGGACTACTTACTGTAAGGAAGGATCTTTGTTATTTAGTCTGGAGATCTAGTAGATACCATACTATTTTTCAGTATTGTAAGTTGTTATCAACTGCTTTTTAACAGAAGTCCTTTTAAAACCCTTTAAACTTACCTGGTTGTAAAGACTGGACTGCCTGGGATTTTTAGAAGACCAGAAATGTTGTGTGAACAGATTTTAATGTTTAATTCACATTCTCTGGCCAACATTGCAAGGTGGCAAATG
>NW_010352508.1:0-757 GCF_000700745.2 Antrostomus carolinensis | reverse complement strand
AAAAAATCTAAACAGTATCAGGAAAAAAAGAGGTTAATGAGCTGATTTTGACACTAAGAACATCTGTTTGCAATGTTCAAACATGAGCCTGGGTTGCCAGCTGAAAGAAATAAAAAGGAAGGGAAACGCCTATATTGAAGAGAGGTAAGAGAAAAGCTTGTAGTAATAATGTTAAAGCAAGTTAGGTTGATGTACGCAGTGTAGGCTTGGTGCTTGATATAGTCTGCTGTTAGGAAAAGGCTTATTTTTCCTTTTGAATTTTTTGTCATGCAACTTGCATAAGGTACATACATCGTTGCAGAGCAGGTATGTTATAAGCTTTCCAAATTGATTTGGCTATGAGAACTGCGTATCTGCTGTTTTGTTTGGAGTGACAGGTGGCAGGATGGGATCCTATTCCTTATAGATTTGCTAGGGGTCAAAATTAAAGGTGGTTTCAAGTCTCAGATACAAAGTAGGACTCTCCTGAATATCAGTGGAGTGGAAAAAGGGAAAGCCTGTTCAGCACTTAGTTCTGAGATTATCTAAGGCAACACTTAACCAAAATCATTCTGCTTCTTCCTTGTTTATTTGGATCAATTCACTGAGAAGAAGTGGCTGTGTCCTGAACTGCTTTGGTGTCCTCTCTTTCAGCTTCTTCTTGTTGTTCTACATCTTTTGTAGGCATGCACTACAAACATATTCAGTAAACAACCTTTTTGTCTCTGTAGCATAAATTCCTGAGTCACTTTATATGTCCCTGGTCCTGGCAAGAAGC
>NW_010352507.1:0-755 GCF_000700745.2 Antrostomus carolinensis | reverse complement strand
CTTTCTGCTGCTTTCAGTGGTAGGATTCCTCATAGTAGATGTTGAGGATACTTGGTATTGCACAGGACTGTGCTCAAGGTATATTTATATACCTTAATAAAATAGAAAAGAATCATTCCTTGACTCAGTTGTGTCAGTTTGTGACATAGCTCATCTCCCATTGTTCACCATAAAAAAAGGGAAAGAAAAAAAAGAAAAAAGTGATAGTTCATAGCAATATTTCAGTTGCAAATATGAGGAATTTCACCAGGTCCCATGTGAGTTGTCTTAATCTTTTTTAAAAAAACCCCAAAGAGATAGGGTCTTTTTAAAAAAATTTATTTTATTTTTTTTTAATTTGTGATGGTGAATGGTACATTGCATTGCTTAAATGCAGAGAGGAAATAAAAGATTTATTACCTGGTGGGGGTTTTTGTCTGTTTTTTTTTTAATTCCTTTGAATTCCAAGGCAAACAATTACTATGAAGTTTTTACTTGAATGGGAAGAAACAAAAAGGTCTTACTTGGACCAAAGGGAATCAAAAGAATTGCACTTGTTCACTGTTATCAGAATAATCACTTGTTTTCCCAATTCTACTTTTTCTGTTGTACTAAATTCACCATATGTTTAGACTAAGCCAGTAACTATTTATTACTGACAGCAGTGCACCAAGATGTTTGATTTCCAAAGCAGAACTAGACAAAACCAGCTTGCTTTGTGTGTTGGGTTTTGGTTTGATGGTTTGTTTTTTGTTTTGTTTTTGTTTGTTTGTTTT
>NW_010352506.1:0-755 GCF_000700745.2 Antrostomus carolinensis | reverse complement strand
TGCTGTTTGCCTGGCAGGAGTCAGTTCTGTGCTGAGCAAGTGGGGCTTTAACGTTGCTTCTGAGGTGTGGGAGCTGTTGAGAAGGAGTATGAGGTGGTAGCTCTGTGAGAGCATCTCAGACCAAGCATGAGACTTGATGGGTCTCACCTTGCCATCTGTCTGCAAGCTCTGCCTTGTGAGATGGGCAGCATCACTCACAATCCAGTTTCCTTTCCCTGTAGCCCTTCTGTGTTGGTGCCTTGAGCACACAAGGGTGTCCCATCTGAGTTTTCTTTGCTTGGGCTTTTCAGTTTCCACTCAGATTTGTGGCTGGCTACCACGTGGGAGATGTTTTGGAGTGAGTTTCTGCAGGCTAGCTGGTTGTAGAGCCAGTTTGTTTTCAGGACTCAGATTCTCCCTGGCTGGATTATAAACCCCAAATAGTGAATGTTGGTTTTCATACTGAGGGTTCCTTGTTCCCAGCCAAGCTGATGTGATGATTTGGTTCACCTGTGGCCAAGTCTCATGAGAAGCTTTTGTTTATAGCATATGCTGTGCTGAAAATGTGTGAAGCTCCCTGGCAGCTGAGATGGTCTTGTAAGTTGGATGTCCTTGGCTGGACTGTGTGTTCGTGTGTGCACAGTTAATTGGAACAAGTTAATCAGCTGGGTGTTCACCAGGTGAAAGAGGAGAGGATGCCCCCAAAGGCATTGTTGGAGCTGTGGCAACATGGTGATTTGCCTCCTCTCTTCTGCATTGGTGGGATTGGGGTTCTC
>NW_010352505.1:0-757 GCF_000700745.2 Antrostomus carolinensis | reverse complement strand
CTGTACAGTTCCAGAATCTCTAGTTTGATGATTTCTAAGTTCTGTTCACAGTAGCTATTATTTATACCAGATTTCTGCAGTGGGGAAACAAGCTCACTAGGAAATAGGTTTGATATGGACATTGAAAAAAACCCATAATCTTAACCAGATTACACTAATCACCCATCTATGCTTTTAAAAGATTTTTCAAGAAAATAGCAGATTGCTAGTTAAGGTCTGTCATTTTCCTACTTAGATTTTAGACAGAGTGGAATTAACTCCAGTTTATATGTGTTATCATCTTTAAGTCACAGTAAGTTCACCTTCTGATTGTTGCACTCCCTTCCTGGACTATAGGGTTCAATTTCATGTTGGAATTAGAGTGCCTGTTTGAGTTCAGTAAGACATTTCTGGTTGGATTACCACCTAGTCAGTTGAAATTCTGCCAATTCAATGGCACCACTAATCTCCAACTTGCCTTGGAAGGAAGAATAGGAAGAAAAAATAAGGTCCTGGAGTGAAATTTCAGGAAAGATGGCACTTATGTCAAGGCATGGAGTAGCTCTGGGCCCGTGTTGCCAATAAACCCAAATGCCAACCTGTAACTCAGAGTCAACTTTAATCTAAGGTTTGTAAGCAGTGTTAAGGAACAGAGTAAAGACTCAGGCAATTGATAGTGAACAGAGCTGATAATGAAACAGTGGGTGAGAGGAGGAAAAACAACTGTCCAAAGTGTGCAGGTTAGATGGGTCTTCTTTCCTTTAGTTCTTTAGTTCTT
>NW_010352504.1:0-748 GCF_000700745.2 Antrostomus carolinensis | reverse complement strand
GACAGAACTCTTATTTTCAGGCCATCCCACTATTCTTTCTTTCTGGTTACGCAAAGGTGCGAAGTTGCAGAGTATCTCTGGGACTGGGACACTGTGTACGTTGACACTGTATTTCATATAATACCCGACATTGTATAAGTTTTAGGCAGCGTTGTGGTTACTGTTTAATAACTCTGTTTCTTAATAAGTAACCAGATAGTAAGTGGTTTGTTTCTTCAGGAAATCTTGTGCTGTAAAGGTACGCAAAGACATAGAGAGCAAAAATAAAACTTGCATTGAATCAAGGAGCTGTGTCATCAGCTAGTTTTTGTTATTAATGGTATTTTGGGAAAAGTCTATACAGTGTTTTGGCAGGTGAAAGTCTGACAGACTTAGCACTGGAGGTAAGAAAACCTGTGAAATGATTGTGATGCTTAGCAACATTTTTGGTCTCATCAGTGCTTCTGTTAGATACACATCAACTTAAATTATTTCCTTTTAGTTCTAAAAGACAAGCATTTCTATTCTATGGACTATTCAGGGAGTTTAGGTGATGTTAGAGCCTCTCTGTTCAAACTGTTACGTTTTTATGAGGATGAACTCTCGTTCGTTGTATGAAGTACCACAGTTTGTTTGTTCCATAGAGGACTAAGTCAACTGTTCTGTGCTAGTTCTTTCAGACTGGGACTAAGAAACACTGATGACAAATGGGCTAAAGAGGAGTATCAAGTTTATAAGGTGTACCTTTTATTAACACCCCCCTCCCCCC
>NW_010352503.1:0-742 GCF_000700745.2 Antrostomus carolinensis | reverse complement strand
ACAAAACCCCACGGGATTTAATTTTTCAGCCAAGAAATAAATCCCTGGCCCACATCATCTATTAAAATACAACATTTTTATATTATTTCTACACTAAAATGTAATATTTTCTATTATTTCTACACTAAAATAGAATATTTTCTATTATTTCTACCTGAAAATATTTTCATTTGAGTATGTCTGGTCTTTCCCCCCCAGTTTTTTCCTTTTTCCCCTCATTTTACTGGCCCTGAAGCCTGCCCACCATTCCTCATTGCTACCTTGGGTCTCACACTGTACTTTTCCATACCTCATTTTTTAAAATGCTTTCTCCTTTAGCAGCGTCTCGTCTCACCTCATAATAGTTTACTGGTTAATCATAAAAAATTAAAATGAATTTCCACGTTCTCGGTAATTATCGACACTTCTCCACCGGCCGTGGAGGTTTGGGAGGCACAGGAGTGTACTGGCTGCAAAAAAATGAATATTAATACGCTTTCCCTTTGAAATAAATTAATTTTGGCCAACGTTTTTTTTATAATGAGCTATCCTGATGGTTTATATGGTCTCTGTGGCAGTGTTTGACTAACCCAAGCTTAAAATTAAAGAACAAACGCTCTTTAAAGAATTACAGGTAGATTTTGAAGGCGGATTTGAGGCACGGAGCTAGAGTAAAACAGGGGCTAAATGGGATAGATTCTGACTGGGGGAGGGAGATAGAAAATTTCTGCATTTTTCTGGTACCAGAAAAGCACAGGGGGGG
>NW_010352502.1:0-745 GCF_000700745.2 Antrostomus carolinensis | reverse complement strand
GAATAAAAAACTGCTTTATTACAGGGCAGCCTATGAAAAGAGATAGATACCTTACCATAAAGTATATTTAGAAAACCAGTTCTGTGACACAGGATGCACAGACAGATACCCTGTCATAAAGAATTCATTATTTACAAATATACTACAGAATACTCTATTTGCAATAAAGTACCATAAATAATTCATGCTCAATACGTGTCAGAAGTGAAGGCAGTGGCATTTTCTCTGCCATCCTCACAGAGCAAAAACAAGTACACTGAACTTTCACTAAAACACAACACTTCATTCTCCACAAAAACCCATCTCCATCTCCCCACAAAAACAACCTAGGTAGAAACTTCTACACAAGCATTGCCACTGTGGGAAAAAGAAGTTAAATTCATTTGTTTTCAATATATTAAATTGCATATATGAATTTGAAATTAGATTAAGACAAACTTCATTTTATATGGGTAAACAAACAGTCATTTGGCGGGGGGTGGGGGGTGGGATACAGTTGCTACTGAGATGGAATCAATCTATAAAACCTACCAAACAGTGGGTGGTCCCTACCTTTTCATTTTCTAAGACTCATGCAAATTCATCTATTTCCCAAAGATTGAGCAAAAATTGCATAAAAACCTTGGTAAGTTCATTTTTCTCTCTATTCTACTTGTATCATTCTTTACTCCAGCAGGGTACCTGCATGGATGTAAAGCTTCATTTGTTTGACTCCTTTTGTCTTTCCAAAAGAAAAAAGAAAAAA
>NW_010352501.1:0-752 GCF_000700745.2 Antrostomus carolinensis | reverse complement strand
GTTATTAGTGAATCAAGTGGCAATGTAAAGGAAAATGTATTTTTCATTTTAAAAAGTCTAAAAATTTTAGCATGCAAATTACTTAATCCTTCAAAATGAAGTTTCTGTAAGACTTAATAATTTCACATCAGACACAGTTTTTCTGACAAATAAAAAAAATGTGGAGATGTATTTTGACAACAGCAGACATGAATTTCCTGTAGGTCTTTATCTTTTGAATTGTCGTATTTGTAGTTTATACCTCGATAAAATAACGTCATACCTATGAAATCTCTGTTCTCTTTATAGTCTCTCTCTGATTTTAAGCCTCAGCTGATTTTGGTTGTTAATCCAGTACCAGACACTGATTTACCCTTCCCCCTTGGAACGTGTCATGGGCAAGTGCATACTATACCAACAGCATTAGGCAGGGACCTAACTAGTCCTCTGACACCCGAGGAGGTTACTTTTGTTGTCACCAGGAAAGTGCAAAGAAAACACGAACTCACAGACAGGCAAAACGATTCCGAAGTTACGGACCTTGCAACCTTTCCAACAAACTCACTTTAGGCGCTGAATTTCTGAGTTGCTCTGGCAATCAGAGGTGACTTTCTGCTCTCCTCTTGCCAAGAGTTCTCCAGACAGCACATGTGTTTGAACATACCAGGACAGAGGTCCCTCATCCCATTTGGCTGTGTAGTTGCATGCTACAGCAGGGCTGGCTCAAAGTGAAAGAAGCTGTAAACTATCAACACTGAGGTAGGTAATAGGAA
>NW_010352500.1:0-756 GCF_000700745.2 Antrostomus carolinensis | reverse complement strand
AGAAGGAGGGAAGAGACATTCCAGGGAGGAAAAAAGAAAGGTTGTTTTGGTATACATACACTAAAATATTACACAAACTAACCAGGAAAAAAATTCACCTTTATAATGTATTATGTTTTAATTTATATTCTTTATGAATTTGAATAGTGTAAGTTAATCTGCTGAAATGACTGCTAAAGAGAAAAATCACTCTGAGATGAAAGAAAAAAAACCCAATTAAAATTGCATATGTATTAACTTCACTGGCTTTTACTTCCTCCTGGTTTCCTCCTGGTGATCTTTAGGCACAGGATAAATGAGGTTGGCAAACATGTTTTTAGCACAGAACTTACAGAATGGAAGTGTTAAGTGTCATGGCCCAAGACAAAAATTCTACATTTATTTGCTTTCAAGTCACAGCCACTTTCTTCTTCTCATCCTATCATTTCTTCCATATTCTAGGCATTTTAAAAAATAATTTGAATATATGGAAACTTATTTCTTCCAAAATATTGACAGGATACTGTGGTTTTAAATGTAATGTATTTTTCTTGGTCACATTTCTGTCAAGTGATTGTTGATTAGCTGATGGATTTTCTGTAAGCCATAGCTAAGGCAAAATTCTCACCTTCTCTCTATGTGGCCAAATTTAGCTGTGACCTTTTGCTAATCATGAACAAGGAGAACCCCACGTAGCATAACACACTCTATGGATCTGAGATTTTAAAATTAGTCTGAAAAATATATGGGATATTTTTTTACCAATCTTAAAAAAAA
>NW_010352499.1:0-752 GCF_000700745.2 Antrostomus carolinensis | reverse complement strand
TTCTGCCCCTCTGACGTTTTCTGTGGTATAATACACTGACATTGCAGCTATTACGCATAATGATTATGGACAATGCTGTGTTTCAGGTGGAGCCTGATATCTGGAAGGAATGCAGCTAGTCATAACCAATCTTTTCTTCCTAAAAATAAAAGGGCAGTTAACTCATAGACCTGTAATGTACTGTTTCTCATTTATACAAGCCTATTCTAGAATACCATTTCCCAGATGTTAGGTTCTAGCTTGGAAATCTTTACGCACATGAATAACTCTTCCTGGTGCAACTGATGAAGTCATTTGTGTAAGAGTTTGCAGATAGAGCCCACACAACCGTTTACGTCAAGGAAAAATAAATATTTAAAAATGTATGGACTAGATTTTTTTCTGGAAAACATAGTAAACTATAAAGTCTTGATCATATATCAATGTTTTAGATAATTGGCAACAAAAAAAGTGTCATCAAGACAGTAAAAATGTTTTGTTTTTTTTTTTTTTCTTATTTCTGGTTGAACCTTCATATAATTCAGGGCATAGAAACCCATAAGTGACAAATTTCTGCACTCTACAATGCAGCTTGTACAACCACAAGGGAAACATGTTAGCTCCCACTCCTTTCCCAAAAATGTTCAGTGTTAAAAGCATTTTCTTAAAGGACAAATCACTATGTTGAAAACTCAGTTAACTGGCAACATCAATAGGTCAACTCTACAGATCCACTCCGCCCTGCATCAGCTATTGCCAGGAAAGCAAAAAAA
>NW_010352498.1:0-756 GCF_000700745.2 Antrostomus carolinensis | reverse complement strand
TAATTTTAGTAATTATAAGTGTGTTGGCTTACTTCAAGTAATATCTGTGCTAAAGAAAGGTGGTAAACAAGTTTACACCCTTATTAGAAGAAATTTCATTTTCATTATGATAGGCAGCCTAGTAACTGTTCAGCTTTTACTAAATTAATAAAATTGTAGAGATACAGCCTTAAGCTAAGCAGACAATTTACCTCTGAAACCTCAATAAACCAGTTGCACTTGATGAACAGTAGGATTTGATGAACAGTGGGCTAATGAAAGATAATTATATTTCCAGTAATAGAATTAGTGGAGTTTCACTGGAAAGAGAGAACAAGAAGGTGTTTGGAGGGGAAGTATATCATCAAAGCCAGAGAGCATATTATGAAGGAAGAGAGCAAAGAGGGATTCACATCTAGTACATGTCAATATATTGATTTTCTTTGCCTTTTGCTTTCTGAAGGGTAGAGGATTGGGTTTCCAAGAAAAAGGAAGTGTTCAAGTTTGGCAACATCTGCATGATCAGGTTGACCAAGCAGATCTCAGATGCGAGTATTTAATGATCCGATAGGCCCATGTGTGTCTAAAGATACAGCGCAGAGACAAAACAACTGTGAATTATAGTTTTGCAACAGGTAGTGGTACTCCAGTTACTGATGCTTTATGAGAAAGTTTAGCTTTACATATTCAAAACAGAAGCATGTCCAGAAATGCCGTAGAGGTTCCTAGAGTCCAGCCACACACATTTGTATATAGATAAAGCAGATCACACATATA
>NW_010352497.1:0-731 GCF_000700745.2 Antrostomus carolinensis | reverse complement strand
CTGTTTATTTTTTATTTTGGAAAGGTAGTTTTTAGTTTTAAATTGTTATGAGCAACTTTTAAAAACATTTTGTGTGTGGGAACGAAAAAATCACTCAACTCCCTGAGTGTGCATGGTTTTTCAGTGAGCAAAATGGACACCTTTTATTTAGTCAGAGGAATCTGCACGGATCAATTCCTGGCAAAAATTAGGAATGGTTAAATAAACCAGTTTATCCAGTCTCCCTTATATGCAATGAGAAGATCTGAAATGAATTAGTGAAAAAATTATTGCATAAATTCAGAATGGTGAGAAGGACATCTTTGTTTATATACATACTGGAGAATTTCTTTGCGTGTAAAGACATCGCCCCTCCTGTTTATCTCCTGTGTGCAGAGTACTTTTCCAGAACAAGCAGCTGCTGAGTCACGCTTTCAGTGAATGACTGACAACCCCTGTTTCTACTAAGAACTGGAAGAATTTCTCTCTTGTGTATCAGACGAGCAGCGTTACACCCCTTGCTTAGGAAATGAAAGCATGACGCGGCGTTAGAGCTGACTTCATTGAAAATGCTGTAAGCAGGAGATTGGAAATGTGTTTATGCAGCCATGTAAAGCAAATAAAAATCTATCCACATTAAATTATTTACAGCCAGTAATGATTTGTTATGAAAGAAAATAATATAATACTGTTGATATTTCAGTGTGCTGAACTAGCAGTTTTGCAGTGCAGTTATTCAGAGGGAGTTTTGC
>NW_010352496.1:0-755 GCF_000700745.2 Antrostomus carolinensis | reverse complement strand
ATATATATATACAGATGAGCTGAGGAGGTGGTGTGAGGATGCTGAGCTGCTTTAATCTAAGGCCTAGAGGTTTGCAGCCAGACTGCCCTAACTGGCACCAAAATCCTACAGACCAGTCAGAGCCAAAAATAAGCCAGAAGCTGCACGGTTGAGATGAGACTGAAGTCAAAAGATTTAAAACTCAAATTCCACAAAACACAAAAATGTTTGGAAAGGTTCAAATTTAAGCTTTTAACCTGGACCTCGATCAAACTTCAGCCCAGTATCGCCCCTTGATACAGTCCTCCCTCTGCTCTTACCACAGCACTCAGAAATGTACCTCATTCCTGGGATTTAACTTTGGTAAAATATTTCTTTCTTCCAAACTTGGTTTGTATCCTAGAGTTTATCCTGAAAAAAATTGCCTTGTCTCTACTCTTCTACCTGTGTCTCATTCAGAGACATGTAGAGCCTTTTAAAACCTGGACTGCAGTTCACTTCGAAGAAGAAATCTGCAGAATAGCTTTGCTTCTCATTTTAGATTTAAGATTGGTTATCTGTCACACACCTTAAACTTAATTGAAGCTTTAGCAAATGATTCCACTTCCTTTCTCCAAAGAGCTGTATACATTTCTCTTTAGGGGAAACAAGCAATACCACACACACACACACAAGTAAATCAGACCACTTCTCAAGTGAATAATGTGAATATACAAACATAAATTCTAGGGCTAAGGAGCACAAGTGTGGAAAAAGCCCTGCATGGCAGTCCAGCA
>NW_010352495.1:0-751 GCF_000700745.2 Antrostomus carolinensis | reverse complement strand
TATTTCTACCCACTTTTCCAATTTATTATTACTACTTTTCAGAGAATTCTAATAAAAACATTACAGAGTAAATTTTTTACTGCTTTAATAGATGGGGCTCTGGTTTGCTACTCTGTGTGCAGTTAGCATTACTCTCTACAACATTATTTACTTGATGCTGTTGGATGATGGAGTACTGAACTCAATGACAGAGAATATAAAAATATTTGTTAAATAAGAAACAGAAGCTATAAGGTAATGATTATGCTAACTGAATACAATACTCACCTATTTTAGCCTTTAATAAAAAGCATTTTAAGCTAATGAGAAATCTTTAAATTGTAACTCCAAGAATTTATTTAAAGAATGGAAATGAGGACAGCATTAAAGAAGGGGTACTCACATTCCAAAGCCAAGGAATGTAGAACTTACTGCTCCTTACACTAGTGATAGTTTACAAACAGATACATATGTATACATAAAATGCACATAATGTTTTATGATTAGGCAAACAAGTGCATATATAAATGCATGTATTTTATCAAATAAATTCATGTTACTTTGATAAATTTTGCTCCTTCATTGTTTGACTTACTTTGATATTGATGACACATAATGTATGCTGCTATTGTTTCAAGTACACATTATTCTGTATAAATACAGAAATGGAAATTTCTTTAGTCACTATTACTGATATTAGTGAATATTATTCGCTCTGCCGTTTGCCAGAGAGAGAGTCTGGACTTTGTGTATATATACACATATATATATA
>NW_010352494.1:0-754 GCF_000700745.2 Antrostomus carolinensis | reverse complement strand
AATTTTACAAGCCTTCCAGCTACATATTTGACACAAAAACATTGTTAAATACTGTATGTATCTCGCAAAGCCTCCAGTGAACCGTCATACTTTTATCAGACCAACCAGTATAACTGGATTTTTTAAAACCAAACATAAAGTTATTTTTCAATTAAAAAAATCTTATCAGTTATGGATTCCCACTAGGAAGAACAGATTAGCATTAATTACTAAAGGATGTAACAATTGGCTCAATAAAAGCTGTTACCTCTCCTGCATCCCTAAAGTAACCCAACAACTTTATGAATCTACATCAATAGCTACATTTAATACACATACAATGCTGATTAGTTAATTAAAATTCTTTTTAGACCAAACAACATTCACACAGAATAAATCTGAGCGACCAGATAGAAATTTTCGAAGAGAATCTTGAGATCTACAGCCAGTAGGAATGAGAAGAGATTGATACCCTTGGTGTTAAAGATGCAACCCCAGATGATCCCACATGCAGCGCCTCAGGTTACCAACGACCCATCCCTGAACCAACACAACTGTGTACAGGACACTGCTATTTGCTGGCAATGATCACTTTGGAAAAAGGGTGATACAGGGAATAATTACCAGTTCTTCTCAACAGCCTGGGTAGTATTAAATGAAGAATTCATGTAGAAAGGCAAATCACATCTCCAGGTAAATCACAAGTGCAAAGTAATCCATGACTAAAAATAGTATAAAGCTTTCATAGATTCATAGAACCACAGAATGTTGTGAG
>NW_010352493.1:0-754 GCF_000700745.2 Antrostomus carolinensis | reverse complement strand
TGTTCTTCTCTTTCCCCATCCTGCTTCATTCCTCATTAGGAAATCTCCACTTCAAATACAGTCTGTCCTTGGCTGTTCCAGCAGCAAAGCTTCATGGCTCCCTTGCCTTGTTTTCCTTGCCTCATCTCTGGTCTCACTTCCCTGCCTGTCACTTCCCCACTCAAATTGTCTCAAACACCTTTACAAACAAACTTTTTCTTCCTCCTCCATCTTATCACATCAGATGCAAAGTTTTCCTCTTCACCTCTGAAATCTTTTTTCCCCCCTCAGTTAGACTTAAGGCTCGTTTCACCCCATTTTTCTCATTTTTATTAGACTTGCTTGGTACATCTCATCTTCCCATCAGAAAAAAGGAACAGATTTTAACATGTTGCCAAATAGTTATCCGTTCTTTGATCAACTCTACTCCATATGCTCTTTCCAAGATCTCCCCAATCTTCTGTTCTTTTTCCCTCCTTTCCAGCTCCTGTTCATGAAAACTTTAAGCCTACTAACACTCTTCTAAACCTCTTCTGTACATGCTCCTCTAAACCTAATCATTTCAACCTTTGGTCTTCTACACTCCTAACTCCTACCTTCTGTCCATGTCCTCTTCTGTAAGCACTACGAGTTGAGACACCAAACATCTTCTACATCTCGAGGAAGCTCTTTGTACCACTATAATCCAGACTGTCCCATACAAGTAAAACTACTTCAATGATGCTTTCAATTAGTCCAAGGATCATTTTTAAAATTAGTGATTTTTTTTTTTTTT
>NW_010352492.1:0-752 GCF_000700745.2 Antrostomus carolinensis | reverse complement strand
GTATCTCCACCACGTTTCATAATGAATTAAAAGGTTCCCTTTATTCAGATTACATAATTTTGTATTACAGATATCTATGGCAAGTCACACGGCTTTAGTTTAACTAAGGGACAATCATGCTGTTTCGAGAATCTGCTTCACTTGTGGGATCTTTTGCGAGATCACATTGAGGCAATGTGTAATCCCTAATCAGAAGAGATTTGCTACAGTTCATTCCTAAATTATTTTATCATAGATATGCTGACATTAAGGCAGTATAAGACCCAGATAATCTAGTTTGATTTTCCATCTATCACTGACCCTTAAATTATACACTTGTCATGTGAGATAGAAAGTTCCAAAACAGACTCCGTGCACCGCCTGGCACGAGGCGACTGCTGGGAACCCACGCGTTCGTCTCGGTGCAACACAGACGTGTGATGTCCCTGAAGAGACTGCCCAAGCTGCTGTGAGACACAGTGCAGCCACCTCCTTCTGTTGCTTCTCACATTCCTCATCCTTTTTATTACAGGAATCTCCCTGGGCATTTTTATGGTGATTTATACATTGACGTGTAGATATTCAACTTCCTTTTCTTTGATGTGCCTACACTAGCTCTGAAAGTAATATTTCAATATTGGTCTCATCAAAACTTCAAGAAGAGGTAAAAGTGCCACTTCATACACTTATTCTTAGTTTAGCTATATAAGCATCTTTTCCCTCCCCCTTAGTCTCCAGCATTACAATCACAGAATCATAGAATGTTTTGGGTT
>NW_010352491.1:0-754 GCF_000700745.2 Antrostomus carolinensis | reverse complement strand
TTGCCAAAGCCAAGGTTGACATGGAAATACCTCCAGCCATTTGTCTGCATCGTACCTGGCAGCAGGAACTGGAAGGGAAAGTTGTGTTCTCCAGCTGACAGGACTCCTGTGGGGAAACAAGAGGAAAAGGTAAGCGAGACAGGCCGTTGCCTTGGAATGCTGTGATCTTCTGGAGAACATGATCTTCTGGAGAGAGAGAGGCCACCCACCACCTGGGGAACAACACACAACTTGTTCAGCTGCCTACAGCTCACTGGACAACTCCAGACCCAATGAGCAGCACTTGAGTCAACAGGAGCATCTGCTGCCACCCACCTCTCCTTGGGACAGGAGATGTCTCCAATTTCCAATGACTGGTTCTACGTTAAGATACCCTGGAAATGAGGTAGTTTGGGGCAGGGTTTAAGGGATCCCAGTGCCATAGGCAGTGGTTAACCCCAGACTATGGACACAGGGCATGGAGAAGGGTTGCTGTGAGTTTATCTTTCCTCAGGTAGGTTACAGCCAGTCAGGGGGAAGGTGAGAAAGCACATGCACTGCCTGAGGGTGGTAAGGAGGTCTGGTCTGGTGGGCATCATGCTGCTCTAAGCCTTAGCCACGCACCAAGCCCCTCACAGAGTGCACAGTGCTCAGGAGCTGGAACCAGAGGTCCATCTCCCAGGCTTAAATCCACCCCGAGTCCCAAGAAGGGATCTGCAATACCTCAGCCCATCTGCTTAGACAACAGGAGCTGAGGAAAAGATTTCCACAACCT
>NW_010352490.1:0-747 GCF_000700745.2 Antrostomus carolinensis | reverse complement strand
ATCTGATGTACTCTGGGTTTTTGGGGGGCTGAAATCAGAGGGTTTCCTCTGTTTGTGATTTGCACAGAGGGTAGGAAACACGTTGGACATGTGAAAAGCAGGAACATACTCAACTCTTGCAGAGCTGAGGGTCTACACAGGTCAATACAGAAGCGGTGGCTGCCTTGGAAAAGGGGAGTTTTGTGAATTCACTGTTTTTTTCCATCCTAAACCCAAGGGAAATGATGCACCCATACGTCTGGAGGAGAGCGAGCACCTTCTGCTCATGTGAGCTTGCTGCTTTCTCTGCCAACATGCAGCTGCAAGGGCAACCAGCTCAGCAGAATGGGCATAAAACCCACAGGGTTGCTGGTGGTGGGTGGGAGATGGAGACACGTGGGAATGATGCCTCCACTTGCCCCAAAATCATGGATGCCCAGAAGAAACATGTTCCACATGCATCTGTATGCATGGGATCCCCATGTATGTTTGCAGATGCCATACATACATGGACAACCATCAGGAAGGTTGATGTTTCCTCAATTCTTGGAACCAGAGCAATAGGTATCTTCTCATCAGATGGAAAGCCCAAGTCCCAGCTTCTCTACTTGACACCCCATGCTGTTTACCAGCCATTGTCCATCACCCCATTGTCCTGACCTGGTTCCACCTGAGCAGCTTCACAGCAAGGCTCATCCCAGACCCCTCATGTCCCAAAGAAATACAGGTTCAATCCATCTGACCTCCAAGTTGGTGATGGAAGAAAAA
>NW_010352489.1:0-753 GCF_000700745.2 Antrostomus carolinensis | reverse complement strand
CAGTTTTGGGGAAAATTCTCTGCTCAGCTATATGATCTTGGTGAGGTCTGAGAAATGTAAAGACTACTTTGAACCAAGAGAAGACGTGACAGGCACCATGTGCCCCTACCACCCTGGGAAGCGGGACTGGTGATGGTGATGAGGTAACCACAGCCCCTGGGTGAGAACCTCTCACCACACCGTCAGGAGGGAGTAGGGAGGCACTCTGACCTCTGATACAAGCCATATCTTTCCCCAGCCTCTCTCATTACTTCTGTCCAGCATGTGCAGAACACAGTGCTACAATGCCCTCTTCCTCTCCAAACCCACAAAGCCCCCTTCCAGCATCTCCAGCCTTGCCTATCACCCAGCAAGGCAAGGGCAAAGTGGGTCCTGGGGTATGAATCCCTCAAGGACACTTTCCCAGGCCTCAGAGAGGGGGTCAGTGGTTGTGGCGTTTGCTCTCCTTCATCCTGCATGCACAGTGTGCTGCCAGGCAGCTGTTGATCCAGATATTTATGGACAGAAAGGCCAGGATAGTCTCTGGACCCATGAGAATTTCCTGGTAAGTTTCCCTGGGGCTGTGTCCTGCTTTCTCTTAGCACACCAGTGAAATCCCATCCCAAGGACTCTATGGATGTTGCTTTGTCCTCCAAGCACCCTGGTGTTTTCAACCAGCTCCACGCAACACTCCCACAAGTCCCAAGAACTCCAGAGAGGCTCCAGTGTAAGTAGGAACCTCAGTCAATGGTGTGGACCTTCAAGATGTGACCT
>NW_010352488.1:0-742 GCF_000700745.2 Antrostomus carolinensis | reverse complement strand
GTGACACGTCCCCCGCACTGGCATAAACTGACAGTACTTGAAAAGAAGCCCCGAGATACACCAATGGTGTAAACCTTTTTTATTCTGCTTGTTTGTTGGGTTTTCCACCCAGCCTGGCCCAGAGAGTACTGAAATCAACTACACAAAAGGCCAGACAGGAATTCTCATTTGCCACTAGAGAAACTTTTTTATAGACAAAGACACTTTCCTGCCTCAAGAGAGCAAAGAAACAAGCGGTCGGGGAGTCTGAAACAAATATCCAGACACAACTAGTCCAGATTTCTAGGACTTCTGTAGCACTTCTATAACAGTGTCACTGCAAACGTGGAAGCAGTTGTGCTTGGAGTCAAATATCTGCATACTGTATAAGCATCACTCCTCCTGCCTCTCTCCCCAGTCAGTTCAGACTTGTAAGCTGGTCACTGTCTCTTTCTGCTAGCAAACCCAAAGCGAGTCCGTGTCTTGCGAGAGTCTCCAAACAGAATCTGGAATCCATAAAATGAGAACCTTCCACATCCTTTCACTATGTTACGTGGCTGTTTTACAGTTTATTAACCATAGTTGTAAGCATAACATGCAGCACGGATGAAGATTTTAGGATGACTGCATGAAAAGGGAAATTCTCGGGGCAGAGAGAAAACACTCCCATTCCTTTTCCCACCACCACGCTTCTTCCCTAGCAGTCAGAACCACATTTAATATCCTTGCCTGCACTTTGGAAAACAAACCAAAAAAAAAAAAA
>NW_010352487.1:0-753 GCF_000700745.2 Antrostomus carolinensis | reverse complement strand
ATTTTAGCCAGCTACATATGAAAACCATTAACTCAAACAAAAAAACATTTCAACTTGCATTTGTATCATGTGGAAAATGTGCAGGAACCCAATTATACTATAGCTGAGCTGCATGTGAAGTTATTAAGTTAAATGTCTGAGCTCCTAGTACAGATAAAAGAAATAAAGACTAGGTCCACAAAGGAGAGACACGATTTAACAGCATAAGAACAGAAAAAAAAATCTGAGTTTACACGGCTAGCAGTGGACACATTTTTTTTGCAGGACCCACAACATGTTTAGGTGATCTTAAACTTCATATAAGCTAAAGTAAAAGATTATGAATTAAAAATAACAATTTTAAGGACTTCAGAGGAGGTATCCTGAAATTAACAATTTGGATGAAATTCCTATTTCAGGATAAATCCATGTAATGTTTGTTTCTAACATTTATTATTAAGAAGATTGAAGATGTCCCTTGACAGACTGAAAATCTATCAGAATTTTACCATTCGTGCCCATCTTTGGGAAAAACCCATATACTATCAATGCAAAAAAAACCAGCTGTCTGCAATAGTTGCTGCTCATGCACACTAACTATAACATAGTTACATGTTATAGTATGATAGTTATGCTACCATACCACTATATTTAGAAACAGTCTCAGTAGCAATTGTGATTCCTTTATTTGAGAAAAAGCCATAGATTAAATAACGGTTAGATAAAATAGCAAACCATGTAAGAATTCATTTCTAGAGGAGGAATAGCAGACAG
>NW_010352486.1:0-746 GCF_000700745.2 Antrostomus carolinensis | reverse complement strand
CATATTTAAGATATTTCCAAACTGTTTTGGAAGTGTTTGTCTTACTATAAAGTCTCTTTCAAAATTTGAAATGCTTTGGCTCTGAGCAGAACTTCTTTTACTGTGCTCCTTTAGCCTTTAAAAAGCGTAAGGTCTTCCAGTTAGCTACATGGAATCCAGCACAGGACTGTACTTCTGGGTGTACTGGTACACAGTTTTATTACCTGCTTCAGAGGTAATTAGAAGATATACACACAAGATATAATGGAAAGAATTAGTGAGATCTGCTTAAAGAGATTTAATCCAGGCCTTCATTACAATGCTGAAATTCACCTTGCTTGCAAGCTCCCTCTTATTCTTTGGTAAGAGGGTGAGGAAACTTGGTGCTTTCACACTATTAAAAAGAACTCTAGGACATGAGAGATGGAAAAGCAGTTTAATGTGCTTTTAAGAATTCTCATAAATGTTTGGTGTGGGAAGGAATAATGCACTTCTAAACTTCCAAGGGATGCTGTTCTTAATCCAGGAATTTAAAAGTTTTTCTGTCTCTACCTATATTATTTTTTTCTCTTAAACTGAAATTTCTTCAGGAATGGCTCCACTGAGCAAGGAGGTTTTTTAATTTTTTTAAAATCCATTCCTTTCCAAACTATATTCACATTCTTAATAATTTTTTTTAATACTTTCCTTTTCCCGTAATTGTATTTTCTTCTTTTTTTTTTTTAAGATTCTTGAATTCTAATATGTGCAACCATTTTTTTTTTTTT
>NW_010352485.1:0-753 GCF_000700745.2 Antrostomus carolinensis | reverse complement strand
AGAGAGGTGTGTGTAAGCATGAGGAGACAGGCAAGAGGAAGGAAATTATTATAGCTTGGGCTGCAGAGAGATAAGGAGCTGCCCCGTGCAGCAGTAGGAAGATGGAAATATGAAATCAGCTTGAGAAACATGAAAGATGATAGAGCAAGTCTTATTTTTCTTGGTAGCAGTCCATGTCATACAGCATGGCTGGTACTTTCCACAAAATTACTGATGTCACACACCTGGGTTTGGACTCCTTGCAGAAACACTTTGTTTGTTGTTCACAGTGGAGTAACTTTGGGGGGAAAAAAAAGAAGTTTAGTATCTAGAGTTTTAAAGGTGTTGCTTCCGATAGTAAATGAATTTTTGAGCTATAGTTGTAATTCTCACAACGCTCCACAGTTTGAATGCATTCCTGAAGAATTAAGAGTATAATATTTCACCTTAACTGTTCCTCTAGTTGGAGGAGAAGTGGAAAAACTGAAATTACACCTCAGTGTAGTCAGTGCTTGATTACAGCTACGAAAAGAGACTTTACCCAGGAGAGGCTGCAACCCAGACAGAGAAAAGCAGACAGTGAGTTAGAGGTTGGCAAAGCAATTGACTTTTCCAAGGTCAGGAATGGGGAGAGAGTTTGTATCTCTTGAGTAACACACAATCCTCCTCAGCATGTCCTTAATGGCACCCGCCAGCCTCTCCATTCACACAGAGCACAAACATCTCCGTTATTTTGTAGTATCATTGGCCACTGCTCAAGAAATCTTGAAGGAC
>NW_010352484.1:0-726 GCF_000700745.2 Antrostomus carolinensis | reverse complement strand
CAACAGTTTTGCTATTCCTCAGAATTGTTGGTCTGACATTCCTCCCACCATTGCCATGAAAGATAGGAGTAAGGAAGGATAGGTCCCATATTTAAGCATGCTGGCCCACGTATATACCTCATATTTCTCTTGCATACATATTTTGTTTTGTGCAATGAGACTTCATAGCACAGCATGAATTAGAAGATACAGGCTATGCTGGAAAAGATGGGAGACAGGACTAAATTAGCTGCCAGAACTATTTACAGAGGGCACCCAAAACCCTGAATAGATTTACTTCTGCTGCTTGAAACATTCATGCTCTCAAGATGGAATCAGATCAGTCTAAGGAACTATTGCTTCCAGAAAGTTCTTGACATCTCAGAATTAAACTGCATTAAAACACTGGAGGAAGGTGTTAATTCTTTTAACATGTAGAAAGCAACACCTGCAAACTGTGCAATTGCAGGCACATAGTGTGCCCAGAGATGAAAAACAAGAGCAGATATATAAATGGTACCACTCATCAGCGAAGCACGTCTCATGTGTCTTCTCAATACCAAGGGCTAAATAGCAAGCTTGTTCCAGTCACAAGTACAGCAGCCATCCAGGGGTGACTGACTCAGAAACACAGTCTCCTTTTCAGTTCCCTAAACATATATCCTACATACTGCCCTCAGCACACACCTACAGCCACCCACTCTTCATCTAATGTAAAATGTGAGCTCCATTGTTCTCTGCTGCCTT
>NW_010352483.1:0-749 GCF_000700745.2 Antrostomus carolinensis | reverse complement strand
TCTGCTGCCTGAAATAGGAATTTCAAAGCTTCACCCTTTGAAGAACCCACCTCATCTCTCACCACCATGAAGATACAAGTTGCTGAAACCCAAATGCACTTCCAAGTCCTCTGCTGCCCTACCTACCTTCCACCTCCAAACTCTCCCCAGCCTCTAAGGAAGGGCAGATATACCTGGTTGTGCTGGAAACTGGGACAATGGAAGGCACTTCAACATCCTACAGCAGGATGGGCCTCAACTTTCTGGGACAATGAAGCACTCCACCCTACACATTACAGGGAAAGGAGCCTGCCATCTTATCAAAGGTGGAGCAGAAAAAACTACAGTGAGTATCCTAATAGTGATGCTACCTGAAGCTCTGTTAAGTGCTACTGCTCAGTGCAGCCCCAGGTAACAAATGCTGACACTTTCCTCAACCTCATGGACCCTCTGTAGCCCAGGGATTTCTGGACCCCAGTGGTTTGTGGCTCCCACAAGTGTAAAGTTGCTCTCTGAGGAAATCCAGTCATTGCAATCAACCTTTCCTCCCAAAACATCATCCTCAGTTGAAATATGGATGGAACTGGAACAGGAAGTGCTGAGCTCTGTTACCTTGAAGCCCAGGAACACATACCCTGATGCTGTGGATGGTTTACTTCAGAAGTACCAACACCCCCTGAGGCTCTATGTTAGTTTTACCCTTAGGCAGTGTGTCTTACTGCAATTAATCTATCAAACAAACCCCAGCTTGTGCATATCCTCCTCTTCCT
>NW_010352482.1:0-736 GCF_000700745.2 Antrostomus carolinensis | reverse complement strand
AGTCGGGGAATACGAGAGGAATTCTAGGAAATAAATTGGCTGATAAAACAGCTCGAGGAGTTGAAAAAAGAGATGTTTTACAATTGGCATTAATTCCTACAAAAACTATTACTTTACCAAAATACAAACCTAATTATTCAGAAGAGGGCAAGAAATTAGGGAAGTTGTTAAAGAAAAAGCAAAGAAAAATTTAGCAGGATGGTGGGTAACGTCAAAGGGTCAGGTCACCACTTTTAATGAGAGAAATAATGCAGACAAAACATAAGGAATGTCACTGGGGAGCAGAAGCATTAGTGACTTTTCTAAGGAAACACATTTTATCAGTAAAGATGCTAAGAATGGCTAAAATTACAACTGCAAAATGTGAGATTTGTTTGAAAAACAATCCAGTTATAAAGAAAAAGGTTCAGATGGGAACAATAAAGTCAGGAATGGAACCAGGAGATCATTGGCAAATAGATTTTTCAGAATTCCCCGGCAAATGGTTATCGATACATCCTGGGAGGGGCTGACGCTTTTCCAGGATGGCCAGGAGCCTTTCCCTGTCGGACCCATCAAGTGAAGGAAGTAATTAAATGGCTCTTACCGGAAATTATCCCAAGATTTGGAGTACCTATTGGAATCTCTTCAGATAGAGGTTCACATTTCATTGCTGAAGCGGTGCAGGGTGTTAGTAAAATTTTGAGAATTTCTTGGGAATTACACACACCCTGGAGGCCACAATCTAGTGGAAAAG
>NW_010352481.1:0-749 GCF_000700745.2 Antrostomus carolinensis | reverse complement strand
ATTCAGCATCCCAAGAGGAACAAACAAAGCAAAAAGTAGGATCACAGCCCTAGATTTCAGGAGACCAGAATTTGGCCTATTCAGGGACCTGCTTGAAAGTGTCCCACGGGATGTGGCCCTGGAGAGAAGACAGATCCAAGAGAGATGGTCAGTTTTCAAAGATCAGCTCTTCCAAACTCAAGAATGATCTACCCCGACCTGCAAGAAACCGAGCAAGGAGCCCTGCAGGGATGAACAAGGAGCTCCTGACAAAACCCAAACATAAAAAGGAAGTGTACCAGAGGGGGAAGCAGGGACAGGGGACCTGGAGCAATACAGAGACACTGTCTGAGTACACAGGGAACAAGAGCAATGGATTTTTTTTATCTCAACCTTAGTGAGGTTTCAGACAGTTATCTCCCATAACATTCTCAAACTAATGAAGTACAGATTAAATAAGTGTACAGTAAAGTGCACTGAAAACTAGCTGAACTGCCAGGCTCATAGGGTTGTAGTTGGTGGCACAGAGTCCAGCTTGGGGCCAGTCAGCAGTGAAATATCTCAGGGGTCAATACTGGGGCAAATACTGTTTAACTTCTTCATTAATGACCTGGATGACAGGAGACAGGACACTCTCAGCAAGTTTGCAGATGTTACAAGACGGAAGAGTCATTGATGCATCAGATGGTTGTGCTCCCATTCAGAGGAACCACAACAGGTTGAAGAAATGGGCAGGCATGAACTTCATGAAGTTCAACAAGGGGAAGTGC
>NW_010352480.1:0-746 GCF_000700745.2 Antrostomus carolinensis | reverse complement strand
TGTAGTTTTCGTATCCTATTTTCCTCTTCTCTGATGGAACTCTGTAAAGGATAAGAGTTGTCCTTTGTTTTCAAGTACTATTACAGTGGTCATTTGTGCTGTTCATAATGGTATGATTACAGGTTTGCCAGACAGTTCATCTGTTGAAACAACTGTGGCCTGAAGGATCTGACATTCGGCGTGTGATCTGTGTTCTTGCTTGTGCCGTGGGATTAAAAGTATACAGCAACATGTTGGAAAATGCAAATACTTCCATGGGAGCAAAGACAAAGCAATCAGCAAAAGTAAGAATTTTTTTTAATATCTTTTCAGCACAGTGACCATAAACATTTTTCTAACAGGAGATTTGGCTGTCCTTCTAGACCCCAAGATGGAGAGAGGCCCAGCTGCTTCCTTTGTGACTGTACTCTCTAAGTGATCTGGTTCAGATAACTATTGTGGCCACAGCTTTTCCAACGGAGCATGGTCTGTCTGTGGGTGGCACAGTGGCTCTTCCTGGGGAAAGTTTTACCTTAGGAGCAATTGCTTTTGTAGGAAGTTTTACCTTAGAAAGTAGGTGCAGTCACTATTTTTCTTTTCCTAATGTTCAGTGTCATACCAGCTTTTACAGAAGGATACGCTTTTCCTCCAGTTAGCAGTACTTTCCAGAAAAAAGTTTTCTTTCTAGATGCAGTCATGACGTCATTTTTGTGACCTTACTACAAGCCTTAGATTTTCATCAAGTTAACATAGATGCAGTATATCAG
>NW_010352479.1:0-751 GCF_000700745.2 Antrostomus carolinensis | reverse complement strand
GGAGTTGTCAGCTGGTATTGTTGTTGTTTATTGATATTAGTGGAGGTATGATAGTTGACACCATCTGCCCCTAAATCTTTGACCAAGATCATGGAAATGCCATTTGAAAAACTGCCATTTGTAGGTGGATTTGAGAAGCATCTTCAGAGTACTGACCCCTAACAATTGAGCTAGTTTCACTCCGTGGACATTGCTAGGAGTTCACACCATAGAAGAACTTCATCCCAGAAATTAAAGGGCAAGGCTGGGAGTCAGAATTATTGAGCTGGTTTTATTTATATAAAGAAATTTTCATAATTCTTGGCAACACTAGAGTGGTATGATTTTCTTTACATACTGTATAAAAATCAATTGGAGGAAATTGATTCTAGATGAGTGAGCAGATGACAGGGTAGGTTGGATGCTCACAATTATATTGTGTTTGAGCCTGTTTTGGGACAGAGGAGGATGTCTGTTTTGAAAGGTTTCTTTTTCACTATAGATCACATAATCACAATGATCGTTTATTTTCTTTCTTGTGACTGTATGTTAAACAATGAAACTCAGCTTCTAACTAGCAGAGAGCCTGGGCTCAAATGTAAGTAGGTTGTTTTTGTAAAGTATACCAAAAATTTTGTTATGTGGGTAACTGAAAGAAAGAGGCCAGTGCCTTTTCAGAGTGCTTCCAGGCACCTGGTTTTAATTTCTTACATTTATTTTTCCCTTTTTCCTCTTCATATTATTGGCAATTTTGTTCTTCTTGTTGTTTTTT
>NW_010352478.1:0-746 GCF_000700745.2 Antrostomus carolinensis | reverse complement strand
ATGCCATAGTTCAAGCAGTCCAGGCAACCTTAACTCGACCCCTCTAGGCTTGTGCAATACAATAGCTCATCACTACCTCGTTCAGCACACACAGAGATGCTCTAAGGAGAAGCCAGGCTACAAGAGGAGGCTCTTTTCCACAGGAACCACTGCTAGAGGTGTTGGAGGAATCAGGCATCAGCTGGAGAGGATGGCTGGTTACTCCTCTGCAGGTGACATCTTATGCCTCTGCCACAGTTCTTCCATGATGCTAGTCAAATAATTTAAACTGCATCATGGCCAAACTGCACGCCCACCTTTTTCAGGGTGTCCAACATGACCCTGAATATAAATCACAGAAGTACCAAGCAGCTGCAGCAGAGCCTGGCTGGCTGTGTGAGACCTCTGAAGAGGCTCAGCCCAGCACCATGGCTCCTTAAGATCTTGGTCACCACTACCTGGGGACAGCAAACAGCTCTTCTTCCCCAAGCACAGGGAAAAGAGATGAAAACCTGCAATTGCCTACACAGAACTCATTAAGGTGAGCAATGCAGACATTTCAGCCATATCCAAGACAACAGTTGTAAAGCTACAAACGTACAATAATTTCTTTTAATTCACTTGCAACCACATATTCCACAAAAAAAGAAAAAAATTCAGTCTGACCAGAAGAAGTTGGCAGAGATGTGAGCTACTGAAGTCAGGAAAGTGTGGCATAAACTTAATTAGAGCAGCACACAAACCTGCCTATCCCAAGAGATCATCTC
>NW_010352477.1:0-751 GCF_000700745.2 Antrostomus carolinensis | reverse complement strand
TATTATATCATACACATTCATTTTTATTTTAACTCACCAAAGTGGTGAGAGATATTAATCAGTCTCATAAAATATTAACAAGTGGTCTTCATTTTTCAGTAATGGATTTATTGACAGGTTTTAAGGTTCTGCAAAAGAAGAAAATATTTCTGAGGGGGAGGGAAGGAAAAGGAAATGGGAGATACAGTCTTAATCCCAACTAGAAGAGATGGGAAGACTATGAGTATTCCAGACTGGATCTGTACTTGTAAAAATTCCATATTGTATAATAATCAGCACAACCCTTCAGTCTTGCTTCAGTTTGGTCCCTGAAGAAATAACAGAAATTGACAGTTCCAGGTTCCTACTTCTTTTTCTTCTGCCTTTTATGGGTTTGTCATTAAAAATAATAGTTTTGATCAGCAGATAGGTAAATTCCAAGAACTTATTTTAAGTAAAGATGGTCACAAATAAAGATAGTCACAAATAAAAGTGGTACTTAAGCTGGTAAAGTAGCATGTCTCTATGGCAAAAATACTTGTAATGAGCTACTGAATTTACATTTAGGAAATTTGTTAAAGTCAAAGAAGATAATTAGTGACTAAAAATATTACTGTAGGCATATGTATAATGTACCACAGTTTTAGGCATATTTCTTAACTTTTCTGAGTAATTACTGGATAACAGATAGCATTAAAAATGCAACTCTTCAGGAAAGAACAAATAGAAAATGACTGTTGTCTTAGTCCTGAATGTTGCTTTTTTTTTTTTT
>NW_010352476.1:0-750 GCF_000700745.2 Antrostomus carolinensis | reverse complement strand
AAAAAAGGTTTTACTAGCACACTTGCACATCTTTTTTTTCCTCTTCCTTTCTAGTAACTTTCCCCTTGACGGCTTTCTGCAAAATTCTTGCTGATAACTCTTGGTAGACAGACATTCAGCACCCTCCTCTGGATGATGACTGAATTTCTGTTCTGCTGTTAGCTTCTATTTGCTCAGTGGCATTCACCCAAGGTAATTCCATGGGTATTTGCAAGACAACAGAGCATTACAAGATCTAAAGTCGCACAAGACCTTTCCCAGAAATAGTAATACAAAAAATGCCAACAAAAAATTAATGTTGCATGTTGAAAAAACATACAAAAAATAGAAATTTAAGATTATTTATCCAATAAAGACGCCAGCAAAACACTTTTTGTGTGCACACTAAACAAACAGTATCCCGTTAAAACACTTACTTTGAAAGAAACTGCACCATAGCCCAAACACCACCATACATCAACCCTTTAATGAGCCAAGAATCAATGTCTAGGTCTGCTATAAATCCAACCAGCCAAATAACTAGGAAAGGAGTTCCCAGCATCACCTTCTGACGGAATTCCTATAGAGAAATAAATATCAGTAAATAACACTGTTTTCAGGAACAGATTGTATAACAAAATTCTATAATAAATAGGACAATCAGAAAAACTTAAATAAACTGTCAGGAAGCTTGACACAGAGGGAGGTATTTTCATAAATTTTGCTCGTTTACTATATTTACATATCTCCAATGAATGTGCAAGAAAAAAA
>NW_010352475.1:0-751 GCF_000700745.2 Antrostomus carolinensis | reverse complement strand
TTTTTTTTTTTTTTAAGAGGAGTATGCAACATTTTGTTACATGCTTCTAGTAATAATGTTTAGGTATGTCTTAATCTAATTTTACAGACTTATTTTTGCTTCTGTGATTAAAGTTGTATATTTAACTGCTCTAGTTGGAGCTGTGTGTTTGGTTGCACTAATGTTTGCAGTTAACTGGATGCTGAAGTACTTGGTTTAACTACAAAGTATCTAAGAAACCAAATGAATGTAACTGCCGAACCATTAATTAGTTGCATCATCTTGTGTTGATGGCGCTGTGTCCTAGAATGCTTTGCTGTTTAACGTTGTTATGCTCAAATGTCTACTCCTGCAACACCCGTGGGAAACCTTAAAATTACTCACTTGCCACAGAACTGATGCTAACAGTAATAATTTCTATAGGAAGTTCTTCCTCTTTACTAAATTACCTTTCTTTTCAATACAGTACTTCCAGTCCATGGACTTGGCCACTTACCCATTCAACACTTCACTTAGTTGGCTGTTGGCCGTGATGTACTGTCATATATTCCTTATCTACTCTGCAGTGATTTATACCAACAGAAGCTGCCTTCCTTACACTTTTTGTTGCATTCTTATCAATAGGTAAAAATTATAGCTGGATGTGCAGGAAACCAGTAAACAAAGCCCGAACCAAACAGGAGTCCAGCCTTCTTCAAGAAACCTAAAAATGTTGTGTTTTGGTTTTCCTGGCTAATGTATCTTTGTGCGTAGTATTTTGTGAAATCATCTT
>NW_010352474.1:0-731 GCF_000700745.2 Antrostomus carolinensis | reverse complement strand
TTCTTTCTTTCTTTCTTTCTTTCTTTCAAAAGCATCTTTCCAGCATATAAACTTGCATGATACCCTATGACATCATCAGGTTGTCTAATTCTTTTGGCATGGTACCAGCTGTTGGCTAGCAGTCTGTGGAGACTTGAAGTCAGCTAGTAATAAATGTTGGAAACGCTGTCTCCCAGAGAGACATAGGAGGAATTTAGACTTTCTGAATATGGCTACTAGTACTGATACTGTAATCCGGATTTTGCAGGCATGTACTGTTGTTCAGCCTCTCCTTTTATTATTTCGTGTAGTTTCAGAATATCTCAGTAAATCTCTTTTATCTTTTCTCTTTAAACCTCTTAAAAGGTAAAACTCTTTCTCTGTCGGCCCTCAGCCTTCTATTAAAAAATAAATCCTCTTAAATATATGTTTGAGTTCAAGATTTGTTTTGTGTGAATTTTGAACCTTAAATGCCAAGTTCAAAGATGTAACTTGTGGACTCATTTCCACATTTCCTGAGGCAAAGAAATGGTCCCCTGCATATGTATGCAATAGGTATGCAGTAGAAAAACCCCCTGAATGTAGAAAAGGAAGTATAGGGAAAAAAATGATCATTGTTGATTCCTTTTCTGAATGAACACAATATGTTAATTCTTATATCCTTTCTTTGATATGTATACCAAATATTTTTCACATTAAAAGTTATTGTAAAATTAACTTTATCCCTTTAAAAAAAAATTCTTTTTTTTTTT
>NW_010352473.1:0-751 GCF_000700745.2 Antrostomus carolinensis | reverse complement strand
CCAAACCATTCCATGATTCTATGAATATGATGCTTTGCTCATGCCCAAGCAACTTAGCTGGGCTGGTCCACGTGTCCAGGGTGGCTTGAGCACCTCCAGACCTGCCCCAGCAAATCATCAGTGACACGAAGGGAAAAGCTGGTGCAAAACCAGCTCTTGGTCCTTCCAGGGAGCATCTCCAGAAGCCATTTGCCAGCCCAGAGCTCTGCAGAGCAGGGGTACATTTCATCTAAACTTTTATTACAGAGGATGGATCTTTTTCTGCAAAATTGGTACCGATTATGCTAATTAAATTTGAAGAGTTCATTAGGTAAATGGTAATTGCAATAACACGCTTTAAAGAAATGATGAAACACAAAACCTGCTTTCAAGAAAATCACTTATCCCCTTTCCAGATGACCTTCAAGCAGCTGCGTCAGGATTAATAAGAGCAAGCAGCATTTCCCAAACAGAGCAGCTGCTAATTAAGACGTGGTGGATTTCTTCCCCAATTTGTATGTTTTACTTTCACACTCCGAGTGACCAGCTATTCTCCTGCCTCATCCAGGCTGCTCCTTGCCACCCATGGCCAGCACCAAGGTCTGGGGATGCAGCAGCCACATTTATTCCATGTTGACCAGTACCTGCTACCAGTCACCACCTGCAATGGTCAAATGCTGACTCAGCGATACTAAGTCCAAGCCCTCAAAAAAATAATAAAATCATAGAATGGCTTGGTTGGAAAAGATCTTTGAGATTATTGAGTCCAACT
>NW_010352472.1:0-748 GCF_000700745.2 Antrostomus carolinensis | reverse complement strand
GCCAGTCACACCTCTTACTACCTTGCCAACAAAAGACTTCTATTTTTCATTTAGAAAAGTCAAACAGGGTTCATCTCAATTTTTGCCTTGTATAGCCTCAAAACAATAACAAAAGCTCTAAACAAAAAATTTACAGAGCAACCATAGTTTACTTTTTAAAAAATAATGCTGCCTGACTAAGCAACTGTAAACCAAGAAATGTCAAATTAAAGCTGCATGTGCAGAATATTTCAACTCCTTTGAAACTGACATTATGGTAAAGTGTTTTGTAAATAATGCTAGGTATTTTTTCTGCATAGGAAGCCTGCCTTATTTATTCAGGCTTTTTTTTGTGTGTCTTAAACTCATGAGAACACCAGGTCTTAATTAATGCTTACTACTCACATCCCATCTTGAACTAAACAAAGTGGTTGGTTGGCCACTCAAGAGCACTGGAAGAAAACATGAGAGACACTAAAAGGATTTCCTGGCTCAGTGAGTCAAGTTCCCACTGCAGCAAGCAATCACATTTTATAATCTCATTAATAAATTTATCTCTATTTTAATATTGATTATGTTCAAACTTGAAAAACTGGGTTCAACCTTAAAAAAAGCACATGCTTTTGCTAGTAGAATTCTCTTAAGACACAGGTACTGGCACTTGGACAGTCACACATCAAAGTCAAACACAACCCAGTAATTAGCATTTTTATAATCTCACATATTTCTCATCTTGGTACAGAAGCCAAAAATCAGACACACACACACA
>NW_010352471.1:0-750 GCF_000700745.2 Antrostomus carolinensis | reverse complement strand
AAAAAAAAAAGGAAATCACAAGAAAGTATTCCTTCCCATTATGTCACGATAATGCTCTACAATCCCCAATGTAAACACATCTCATAACGCTGAGTTACAGAAAAATGACAACAAATAACATTATAGCCCATATTTTTCTCCCCCTAAAAAATTCCAGTCAGAAAAAGAACAATTCCATTTCACAGGCAGCTTTGCAAACACTACAGGAATAATAATATTTTACTTTTATAATACCATTTCTCACCAATCAAGACAGTGCTTCCTATAAGCACTACCACTCTGCTATCAAATTGTACCAGTGACACATTTAACCACGAAAGAGAATTCTTTTTGCCTTCCCATACTGCATGATGATGCACCATTTCCTTTAAACACCACTACAGGCCTGAGACACAGCTAGAGAAACACCAGGAACTGATCCCAGACACCCTGGGGTTTAATTCATAAGGAAGAGCAAGTCCCCTCCTGATTTAGAAATGTGCCTCACAATCCTCAGTGGCGAAACTCTGACCTGTCATCATCCCTTACTTGGTTATGGCTGTTAGTCACCTCAGTTTAACCACTCCAGCTTTTATTTCCTTTCTCCCACTCGGTGTTTCCTCACTCAGTTCCTGGCACCCCACTAAAACCTCTATCCCCTTCCTGGGGATCTCTAGGAATCTCTTAACCAAGGCCTCCCCTTTAACTTCCTCCCCAGCCGCACCTCTCCTCCCCTCAGGCCCTGCTCCCTCCCTCACACCCACCTCCCCA
>NW_010352470.1:0-750 GCF_000700745.2 Antrostomus carolinensis | reverse complement strand
TATTTTATTTTATTTTTTAAAATACACGCTCTTAGGTATGGTATACCTTTAGTTCACCACAGTTTCTTAAGCCTGCTTAATCAAAGGTCATGAACTGTAACCCAGATGTGACAAGGAGGGTTGTGGACCATTAAAAAGTCTTCATGTGATGGACAGTAGGAGCGTCGGCACAACATGTATTGGAGTTTTTTATACATATAGGGAGTTGTAAGTAGCTTGAGAAATCCCTTTAATTAACTGCGTTTCATCATTTAGAAAATTAACTTGTGATATGTATCATGTCTCTCAAATAGTAACAGAGATGGCATAAAAGAGACTGTGTCATATATCAAATAGCTTCAGTCAGTGAGTATCTATGTTTGTGCATGAGATCTGGGTAAGTCCATGATAAATAATTCAACATGAAATCAATCAACTTGAATAATCACAATAGCTCACTAAATGCTGAATACATAAATCCCCCCCTCAAAGGAACAAATGTGAAATGCATAGAGTCCTAAGAGCCAAATGGAGATTATTAAAATGATGCTTTATGCGTTTGATGGTGGGTTACGCAGCATCTTTCAACAATTACATTTTAAATCACTGAACATCCTAATTTATCTCAGTTAAGAGTCTAACCATTCACTAACTTCCTGAGGAATAGCAACAGGAAAAATAAAGTACTTTGGTATTCGCTAATGAGTATCTTTATGGGAGATATCTCACATACCACCAAGTCATTTTGGGGACTTGTTTTCCAGGACCAGT
>NW_010352469.1:0-749 GCF_000700745.2 Antrostomus carolinensis | reverse complement strand
GGAAATCTCGTCATGTTACACAGTAGGAACCAACAGAATGTGATGATGCTTCTGAAACAAGTATGTTTTTTGGGATATCCAGCTACTTGGTGGGAATTGGTAGGAATACAGGAAGAACTGGCAACTAATGTTGTTCCTCATCTGGTGTGTTACTGTGCAGAGCTAAAAAAGCGCATGCTCCATGTCTTTGCTCTTCTTAAGCTATCAAGAGTCTAGTCATATGTCAGCACTATTCCAAAGTTAAATGTTTCATGTGAAACAGCTGTGAATCTGTTTGGTTTTTTTTAAGTGAACTTTTAGTTTAACCAAAAAAGTCCATACAGAACTAATGTCTTATCGTGACATAAGTTAAGTGAGGATAATATCTACATTTAAATATTTTTTTTAGAATCTCAATTCAAGGTTTGGATGTCTTGCCAAAGTTAGCCTTAATAGAAGTAAGAGGTTTTAAAAAACATTTGTGAAGGATTTGAGGGAAGTTCCAACTTATGTGAATTCTTTGAAACAACTTGAAAAAAAACCCAACTTGTCAGTGTCTTTTAGTTACTCTTTTTTGTTCACCTTTTCACAGCAGCTTAAAAGGTAAAGGAATGGAAAAGGGGATTTTGGTATCTTTTCCATTCAAAGACATAAAGGTTTTTGTTCTTGGTCTTTGAATGGTTTTTGTATCAAATAAGTGTAGTTGCAGCAGCAGCAGGTTGATTTTATGGTACACACACTCACCTGTAACTGTGTATTTTTTTTTTTTT
>NW_010352468.1:0-749 GCF_000700745.2 Antrostomus carolinensis | reverse complement strand
TCACTATTGATTGCACCCAACAGTGTTTTTCTTTCCCAAGATTATACAAACTCTCCACAAATCTCAGTTTGAGAGGAAAGTCTCACCTTCAGTTCGCAAGCTGCAGCATTTCTGTCGTTTCTCCAAGGCAGTCCCTTTCACTGGGACCATCATCTGTGGGACTGTTTGAACAGTCCTTTGTCTCACTAAGTTCTCATTCTGGGCACGTCAGAGTTGTGCCAAAGTGAGGTGCTCAGTGTAAATAAACCTGAGACATCTGACCACGGGTTAAGCAAGGCAGAGCCTGTTGTGACTGCACT
This sequence comes from Antrostomus carolinensis, assembly GCF_000700745.2. Classification (NCBI taxonomy): domain Eukaryota; kingdom Metazoa; phylum Chordata; class Aves; order Caprimulgiformes; family Caprimulgidae; genus Antrostomus; species Antrostomus carolinensis. Next base: position 450 of record NW_010352468.1, on the reverse strand, counting down.
CATTGTGCTCGATAAAATCACCCTCGGATCAAGTGCCCATCCCTTCATTATTCAAATTCCATCTCCTGCCTTCCTTTTCCTGTTCACTGTCAACTCTCTCGGTCTGCTCTGTAAACAAAAGCTCCTGTAAAATCCATGGGCAAGCTTCAGAAATAGGTAGCTCAGATGCCTACAACAGCACAACTCTGCTAGAAATGCTCACCATTGCTCAGCTAATGGTGCGCACCCACCTGTGCCTCTTCAAATCCCCTTCACTTACAAAAGGACAGTCCTGTTTTCTTTGGAAAGAAATCACTTTAAACTGGCATCCATCCTCACCTGCATTTCTACACTCACACTCACTGCAGAACGCCGTTCCGCAAGCGTCCGTGGTCTCAGCAGGAGATCTGGAGGGTTCATTCAAACCCCAACATCCCCACTCACACACTTTTTTGGGGACAGAAACACAAA
>NW_010352467.1:0-749 GCF_000700745.2 Antrostomus carolinensis | reverse complement strand
AAAAAAAAAAAAAATTAGCTTTGCCAAATATTTCTGAGCAATCAAAAATTATAAATTCTAATGCTTTCTTTAAATATATCAGTTGAATCTAAATGTAATCATTGTGGTAACAGGTAACTACTGAATATGAGCAATCATATAAAAAATATAATGAATGCAATTTTTTTGAAGTTTCTTTGTAGATTTTTTACCTAACTTTTATGATGTAGTAGTCTGTATGTGGTTTTTAGTATAAATTATCTTTCTCATAGAGTTTCACAATGGTAGATCTGAAATTGTTTTTCTGTATTTGGATTATGAAGAAAGCATAATGGATCCGCAGTGTTCATAGGTCCCCTGAATCAGTTGTATGGCACCAAAAAGGATACAGTCTTCACGGTAGAAACTGCTTCTATTATGAAGCATTCAGTACTGTTGTCTAACAAGTTACTATCCAAGTCTAAGATTTTAAATTTTAAAAATCCTTTCAATGTCCTATTCTTTTGGTATAAATAAATATTGATATTGTTCTTTCATAATTTTCTAATTAAAAATATAATAAATATTTCTAAAAATCTAATAAAATTATCCAGAAACTCTACTGCTGCCATAAGTGTTCTGAAAAATACACTTATTTACACTACTGTTTATCAATTATGGCACTGTATATACTTTACAGAATTTAGCTGACAGTTATTTTCATGTCTTAATGACAAAATGATAAAAAAGAGACCCCAAAATGTCATAGAATCATAGAATGTTGTGAGTTG
>NW_010352466.1:0-732 GCF_000700745.2 Antrostomus carolinensis | reverse complement strand
GTTCTCTACTGTCTCACCTAATGAGATAGCTGTGTCCTACCAATTGATAGATAATGACTGTCCATGAATATTTCAGCCTTACAGTCTGAAAATTGGATCCAGAGAGAACATCGTTCCCTAAAGCAAAGTTATTTATAGTGTTTCAGGTCTGATGGGGCTTTTCATTGCATTTTACTGTTAATAATATAGGATGTTTACACGCATAATATTTTTGTAAGTTTGGAAGTAAGGAATTGTGAGGTGGGTGATAGCCTTCACTCCTACATAAAGTTTGAGTGCATCTCTTGCTCTCTTATCTATTTAAGGACTTCTGCTAGGTGTTTCAGGGAACCGCTAGGCTGTCTGTCTCTACCACAAAAATACCCATAGTATTTATTTGCAAGTTGTGATGTAATTTATTTAACATCTGTGATATTGTGCACAGGAAAACTGTGCTGAACTGTTGCAGAAATGAATTATTAATTAATTGGCTTGCAACCGTCTAGCTGTTCACTACACACTAGAGCCAGTACTTCCCATCACCATTTCTTTCATCTCCTTGGTTCTTTCTTTCTTCAGCCTTCTCATTTCTTACAGTCACTCATTCTATGTTGATTGAAATCACACTGTTAATTTTTGGGGGACTGAAGTCTCTCAGTGTTTCTGTAATAATCTTAGCAATCAATAATAAGGAGAAGACCAATTACAACTTTTTCTGGATGGAAAAAGGGAGACCAAGAGAAAAAAAAAAAA
>NW_010352465.1:0-743 GCF_000700745.2 Antrostomus carolinensis | reverse complement strand
TCTCCTGCCAGGCCATTGAAAGCACTGGATAATATTAGACCAAAATGTGCTTTCTCTGGAAGTACAGTAATTGAGAGGCAGACAAATATGTAAGGGGCTATCTAAGGACCATAAGAGAGATTATGGCTTACCCAGCACACAGATTTTGCGAGAATGGCAGTATATTTGCAGAGCCTAATGAAAGTGAGCCAGGAGTGCAATACGATCAGCAAGGCCTGTCGCTGAGGCACGGCGTATCAGCGTATTTACTGAAATGGAGAAGGTAACATTTAAAAGAATTGTTAATTAATGCATGAATCACAGAGGAGATTATATTTATATATAAAAGGATCTCACTGTGGAGATGGAGTCCTGAAGCTAGCACTACATGTTTAGAGGACAGAGAGATGGAGAGCTGATCCCAAGTGATGGTCTGCTGGGAGACGGAGAAAGCGCCAGCTCCCTCCCTCGGCCTCCCCCTGCCACCTTTCACACCCCTGGCCACAGCACAGGCTGGACGAGGTTTCTCAGTTGCTCCTGATGCCAGAGAGGGGCTGTGCTGCTTCACGGCTGCCAGGGCCGACCCCAGTCCCGTTTCCCCTGCTGCCTTTCCCACCCCGGCAGGACAGCCATGCTCATGCGCCAGCTGAGGCAGCTCTCTATCAAATGTTGTCATGAATCCCACCATGTTTTGGCCCATTTTAGACTCCCTTCTACCAACAGTATCATTCATACAAAAAATTACTTTAGAATGAAAAAAAAAA
>NW_010352464.1:0-748 GCF_000700745.2 Antrostomus carolinensis | reverse complement strand
CACCACCCCACGCACTGGAGAGAGGAGCCTGTGGTAGTCTCCTCATTAGGACATGAGGAGCTCAGGACATACTGGTGGCCACAGCACCAAAGGGAAGGCCACCAGCAAGATGATGCAGATGACGCAGATGACTCAAGCCCAGCAACACCCATGCTAAGGGCATGACACGCTGGCAGAGGACCGAAGGCTATTTTTCTGCTTTTATTTCCAAATCTTGACAAAAACATGGACTCCCGAGCAGGTCACCTCACCCATCCTCTCCTGAGCACCCAGCTTGGGTGTAACCTCCCCACAGACCTCCCTGCTCTCCCAGTTGTCCTTCCCAAGGGTTGGTTGATTTAACTTTAACGTCACCAGCATCCTCTGCAACCCTCCCTGAGCAGCCCAGAGCATCAGGTACCACCATCAACCTTCCTGATCAGCAGCACACGGTGCCCAGCACCAAGCAGGGCTGGGACAGGGAGGATGAAAGACCAGTTGCATTTCCAGACAGGAAATGGCTCCATCCCTAGGGAAGCCCATCCCTCATTGTTTTGCATTAAGAGCTTCCAAATTCATGAGCACGATAACCAGGAAGAGAAGAAAAGCAATTAACTCCAGGAGCCACAAAAGGCACCTTTGCCTCGTGGTCCTGCCGCCCTCCACAATGCTTTGTGCTCCTTGGGATGGGATGAGATTATGGGATGGGATATGGGATGAAATATGGGAGATGAGAGATGGGGTGAGAGATGGGAGATGAGAGATGGGA
>NW_010352463.1:0-745 GCF_000700745.2 Antrostomus carolinensis | reverse complement strand
AACCCAAACCAGTCTGGGATTCTATGAATCCCCCAACTCTAATTTAATAAATTTCTCCTAACGAATGTCTCATTTTAGATGTACACATCAAACGATGCGTGGTGGAAATTCCAGATGCCTGCACCAAAATACTTCCAGTTGCAAGTTTCTCTTTTCACACAGGAAACCAGATGTGCACTAAGAGACGATCTTTTAATTGCAGAGAGATTTATGTCTTTAAATACCCAACAGGTATTTATAAACTTTACAACCAGGGGCACATTCCTCTCCGTGCAGACACCGAAATAAGGTTGGTAATTTAGTGTCCTACTCAGTGACAGTAATTATCATTTTTAAATCATTTAGAAATGATTTAGAAATAATTTTGTGGCTTCCTTCCTCTCCAATACAGTCAATAAAAATGAATTTTTAAAAGCTTTTTTCTCCCAAAAAAGCAGGTTAACAAATCCTATTTGTAGGACCAGAGGTTAATATCTTTAAGGAGAGAACAATCACACCTCGTAGGAAGCAAAGGGAACCCCGTCCAGTTTCTTGCACCAGTTTGCACCCAAAAAACCCTCTTTTTTGCTCAGCCTCCTCTGCAGTTTCCTACATCTACCATGTGAACCCATCCCTGCAATTCAGCACGGGGAGGAGGTTCATAGAAAATGATGAAGAGTTATAAAAAGACTTAAAAAAAAAAGACAAAGTTTGGATTTAAGTTACATATTTCCTGCACACCCATCTGCAAACACAACTGTGACAG
>NW_010352462.1:0-749 GCF_000700745.2 Antrostomus carolinensis | reverse complement strand
TTTTACTCCTCCAATTCTCTCCCCTGTTCCCCAGGGCTGGTGAGGGTGAGTGAGCCTGGCTGCCAGCCAGGTTAAAACCACACCAATATACTGACAGCTATTGTGGGCATTTTTATTTTCAAATTAAGTGGCTTTATAAGAAGAAGAACTGCAGAAACTAAAAATACTGAGTTTGACCACATTTCAGGATGGAAAATACCAACAAAGTATCCATGTATGAGCATATATATGTAAATACATACACATGCATATGTATCTCCATAGATACAAAAATTAGTTTTCATTACTAAGATCAAAAGCAGAGCAGGTAGAAAAATTCTGCGTGTCAACACCAAATTAATTTTTAAACATGAAGGAAAGCAAAACCCAGTTTCAATATAATATCCTGTGTCACAAATATCTTCCTTGCTTCTCTAATAGTATTAACACACATTGAAGTAGCAAATGCAATGCAACATGTCATAGTATTCACCATTTTATAAATAGATTTTTAAACTTTTTTTAAAGAAGCTAGACATTTTTAGAAACACAGCATCACTTAGGACATTTTTATCTCTTGACATTAAAACTAAATTTAAAGTAAAGCACACATTGCATGACAAAGAGCAAAAAATATTTTTGGACTAAGAACATGATGATAAATTTGATTCCTGAGGACAAAGCGAATTTTTTCTGAGAGATAAATATTCACTGTTCTTTTACCAGTCCAACATTATTTCCAGTATGTTTACATTCCAAGAATGAGCAGA
>NW_010352461.1:0-748 GCF_000700745.2 Antrostomus carolinensis | reverse complement strand
AAAAAATACTTCTATCCTGTTTTGCGAAAACAAGAATATTCTCTTCTTAGTTGAACGTAATTCTTGACTTATTCCACCTCTTATTGCCAACTCTTTTCCTTTCCTTCTCACAAGACATCAAGAATTAATGAGACAGAAGTTTAAAAAGGGAGAAGATAAAAGCTTAACCCACCCTTTATGTTTAATAGATTTATAGTTTATAGGTGTAATTTAAAGTACCAATATGAGGACAGAGATTATTTAAACCTCACAGGCTCTTATAAATTTTGAAGACCTCATAGATACAGATAAAGCTACTTGCTGCTAAAACCACAGGCTAGACCAGCTATAACCTAGGTGCAGATTTAGGGTAAAACAATTAAGACACAAACAAAATTCACCTTCATAGTTACACTGAAAACAAAGAACGTCTAATATGAACACACATCATGCTGTTTGTGGCTCTGCATGCCATATTTTTGAATGAAATAAATTGTTAAAAAATTAATGTACCATCATTACTTATTCTTCAGCTGCTCTGCATCCATTCTTGTAATTAAGAACATTGGCTAGACTAAACACAATGATTAAAACAGTGCACAACTGTGCATCTAAAGAATACCTAATGTTTTGCAGTGCTGATTTTTTTTATATTCAATAGTGACACTTAAGAGGTTTTATGTCACTACAGAATAAGTTTATTACAGTTCCTTTTCTACCACATCTTTTTAACTTGAATTGCAAACATCATCCTATTTTGAGACTCTGG
>NW_010352460.1:0-748 GCF_000700745.2 Antrostomus carolinensis | reverse complement strand
AGCGGTGCCATGAAAGATGGCATGTCGCTCCCTGCAGTGCTGTAATCACATTCCCTCTCTTTTCTCATATTCTCACTTAGCAACACTATATGAGCATCTTTGTCAGGAGCATATTAGGAAACATTCTTCATAAAAAATTAAGGGCTATAGAAATAAAGTGACCTCTCTGAGGGCTTCAATTACACTGTAAGGTAATTGTGTCTTCCCCAGCCCTCCTTCACGGTGTTTGGAAGTCTTCAGCAACAATTTATGTATTTATTACAGTTTAAGTATCCTTAGCCCTCAGCTCTTTCCAGTAATGAAAATATATAGCGCAAAACGCAGCAAATACAGACTGAGCCGTGTGTAAAATATGACAGCAATCCTCCTGGCCATCACACACAGAGAAAGCACAGTAACCCCACACACACCCCTGCAGGGCTGCAAAGCCAGTCCTGTGTGCCAGGCCCTGCCAGACCTCCACAGGGCATGGATAGGTGACAGGACGAGGGGAACCATGGCAAAGGCTTGGGGCTAAAACCATCCAGACTGGGACTGGTACCAGGGCAAGGCAGAAAGCCTTTACCAGGAAAAAAATACAGATTTACTATTGTTCTTGGTGCTAAAGGTTGCTCGGAATTGGGACAGAACAGCAAAGACAAGCTTTCCCCCCCTCCCCGGAAAGCCTACTTTTGTGTGCAAACCATGGGGTTTTTTTGGCAAGGAAGGGCTGCAGAGGCTGGAGACAGGCTGAGCTCGTTACACAGCT
>NW_010352459.1:0-748 GCF_000700745.2 Antrostomus carolinensis | reverse complement strand
CAGGTAATTATGAGATCAAGTGGACAAGCTTTATGAAACAAATTGTGATGCAGCACAATTATACCACTCTTTATTGGGCACATTGCCATTGTATTGTGCCCAGGAGAAGAAAGAGGTGATGGGAGGGACAGAATATGACACATCATTACATGAGAGACAAAATGCTACTGCAGTTGACCTAGCAGCACCAATAAACCCCGTTCTGTCCTTAATCCCCCATTCTGTGTACCTGTTGGAGTCCTGAGCATCTCACCGAGGTGTTTTACAACCCTGCACACAGCCATCACGCCTTTCATTAGGTCTCTTTTACAAGCTGGTAAACAGAGTCACTGGGAAGCCAAGTTAAGGGAGATGCCCATCGACAAACTCAGAGTGACTCCCTAATACCCATCATCTCCCAGTGAGGGTTGGGGGCCTTCTGGGGAAAAACGTCAGGAGCATCCCAAAGCCTTGGCCATGTCCATACCCTTTCTTGACAGGGTTTGTTTGGGGCACCTTGATTAAGAGCCATGTAAAGAGCAAGGGTAGTCTTTGTGTGAGGGGCTCAGCACAAACATGGGTTGGAAGCAGTGAAATCAGGTAGGAGGGTCATCTGTGAGGAGGGACATGCACAGAGGACCAGGAGGGCATGAAGGGGACCAGGATGCTCTCAGCTTCCTTGAGCACATGGCTGTGAGCATGGTCCTGCACAAGCTCTCTCTTGAGGGACTCAATTACTCAGATGGACATTGAGGGCTGTGCCAGGAGC
>NW_010352458.1:0-748 GCF_000700745.2 Antrostomus carolinensis | reverse complement strand
TGAAAGGCTGGATTTAATGCATTTCTCCCTATTGGCAGAAAAGTCACCTTAGGGAAGCACTGATACTTCTGGTAATTTTATTGGACATCTGCTTCAGGCCTATTGCATACCAGTTTCAAGCATATAATATATGGCTGCTATATCACTCTTGCAACATGCATTTGAAGAGACTGTCTAATGCATGATCTAAAATCTGACAGTTCAGCTGCAGCGTGCTCACGCTTTTTTACAAACTGCATCTACTCAACCAAAGAATAACAAAACACAACACAGCAGTTTGTCCTCTGTCAAAGGTATTGAAAGTTTTTTGAGGGATTTCAGGATTTCTTCTAAATTAGAAATTGTTTTTCTCCTCTCAGAAAACAACTTAGAACAATTATATTAATAATTTAATGACATTGCTGGCCACAGCAACTATATTCACTGAAACAGAAATGTCATCATTTTGCTAACAAATATCTTTAAAGTTTCTTCTTATCTCTACTTTTTTACTTCATAAATTGATAATCCTTAAATAAGAAGCTTTATTAAGTTTTGTCTATTTAATCTTAGTTCATGCCTATATTTTTTCCTTTGGTTTAAGAAGAATCTACTAAGCTATTCTTTACCCAGTGGATGTTCAACGTAAAAGACTCCTGGAGAGCAGAAACCTTCTATGGAACCAGGTGCTCTTTATACCTGACCTTCTTAGTTTTAATGATCAATGTAACAGGAGTACAGGATATCTCCCTAATTCTGTCCTTTGCTT
>NW_010352457.1:0-748 GCF_000700745.2 Antrostomus carolinensis | reverse complement strand
TGCACATATTTGACCTGTCTCACAGTAGTGGTGGGGGGAAGCTTGTACTTTAATAGACAGAGGGAAAATAGTGACAACAGAGAACACTGTAAACTTCCTTTTAATAGATATTTTACTCAAAATACTTGTTACTGACCCCACCCAACAAACAATGTAAAAACTGTTTAAAAAGGTTAGCTGCAATTTTATTGCTAACAATCACGTGCAACAGTTGCTTTATCATTAATCATATTGGAAAAGATAATTTGGCAAAAAATGTTAAGTGGTAGTAAGCCATGTTGATATAAGGCAGGTTGTTTTCTGCCTTTGCAGTGCTACTGATTCAGCTCTGTTGGTGGTAGGATGGTTCTATTGTATCTTATTTTGGTTTTTTACTACTCTCCCACATCTGTTTTTTGTCATTCTGCATTTTGCTTTTAAAACTAGCTTGTAAAGTCCCCCTACCATCTAACTGATTATTAGTTTTTACTTCTGAAGGGCTATTTTTAGATTATTCTGAGGTCAGTGTGTTGTTGTTTTTCATTTTACCGTGGTTTTCTAATTTCTAGTAACTGCTTGCTGGTGTGCACCCTTCTCTTCATGTGATAATCCATAATTGCTTCCCTATTACTTCCTAATGCACCTTTGTGGAAAAAATAATTATGCATGTTACAAAAGCTTAGGTTGATGCTTTGAAGCCTGCACTTATTTTTATGCTCATAGTTGATATTTTTTTTTTATAAACCTACCCTCTTCCAGTTTAAAGCCA
>NW_010352456.1:0-745 GCF_000700745.2 Antrostomus carolinensis | reverse complement strand
TTTTTTTTTCATATTCCCCTAGTTCTTTTTTTAATCTCCTGCCAGGTACTATGTAATTAAGTTACAGAGCGTTGCATGTGACTGTAACTTACAAGGTCAATAACTAACATTGCTGTGGAAGAACACATCTGGAGACCCAGAGAATGAAATATCAAATCCACAGTCAGTAGGTTTCAATTTGTATTTTTAAACTATGCAAATCCACTCATAACAGAAACTTTTATTTTGAGAGAGGGTATGTTTTAAACTCACTATGATGACTGCAACTCTTGAAGTGAACCCTAAAACCAGAAGAAGACTTTAAAGATATAATTCATGAATTACTTCCAATAACCATACCTTCTAATTAGGTTGTACCTGCCAGTGTACTCTCTAAGTTAATACTCTCTGAGATACCATTATATCTCAGAAATAGGTGTCATAATTAGTCAGGCTGTAATCCTGACAAAGCAAATCCTTTGGGTGCCTGAAAAGTGTTGGTGTTATTTGCTGCACTCCTAGCAGGGCATCTTGTGTAACTAGTGAGTTTCTCAGCAGAAACTACTGTAGACATCTTAAACTACCAATTCGAGCCTCCTATGACAGATTTTACAGAGTTAGCACTTTTGTGCAAAGAGGTGACTATTGCATTAAGAGGATTTATACTCAGCCATTATATGGTTGATTTTCTGCTCAGATTCAATTAACCTACGGTTGTCTCATCCACTTCTAAAAGAATACAATCAATTCACGTGTTATTAGTACA
>NW_010352455.1:0-747 GCF_000700745.2 Antrostomus carolinensis | reverse complement strand
AAATACCAACTGGAAGTTCGGGGTTTTTTAATGATGGAGGTTGGAAAATACAGAGAGGATAGTAGCTCTGTTTTAAAAAAACCCATTGAGTACATACAAAACTGACAGGGTGAATTTAGTTGATTTAATCCAGATGTTTGCATTTTAAGTAAGGAAGAAGTGACATCAATGAAAATTTGTAAGAGTAGTGAGAATGTGTATAATGAGACACTGGAGAGAAGAATGTAAACCAGAAGTGTCAGGGAGGATTAGGGACATGAGTGTTTTGCTCTATTAGTATGTATTGGTGCAGCCAGCCATGTTTGAATTTCAATTTGACATAATTTGGAAATGCATTGTATTGTACCACTTTGTTAGACTGTCTACTGGGGACTTCATGAGAATTTAAAGGAATCAGACACACTGATGCTATTGAAATTCAGTGAGTCAGCTGTTGTACTTCATAAATTGTGGTGGTTGCACATGTCTTTTCTGTAGGTCTTTACCAAGTACTATCCTAGTAACTTCAGCATGGGTCATACCCACTCCAGCTTGGGCTGTATTTGATTTTTTTCCAAAACTTCAGCAGTTAAAAACATGATTGGGTGAAGTGTTGACCTTAACTTTCCCCACTGTGAAACCACTCATCAAGTGCCAATGCATACTAGCAATGCAGCTTTGCTTGTGTATCCACAAACACTCCCTATGTTGCCGGCTCTCGCTGCAGCACAGACGCTATCACCATTATGTCAATATCAAATCTAGACT
>NW_010352454.1:0-748 GCF_000700745.2 Antrostomus carolinensis | reverse complement strand
GAACTCGGTGATCTTTAAGGTCCCTTCCAACACACACCAGTCTATGATTCTATGAAAACTAATACTTGATTCAAAATCCAGTTTGGTTGGGCAATGCACGGCCTGATGGCATGAGAGCTGCTAAGCATGTTATTGTTGCAGATAAGCATTTTGGTACGTGACCAGCGCCTCCTGCCCTGCCTCTAATTCCAGCTACAACACTTCCTGGAAAATTACAGTCCCACATTTGACAAAATAATTCTCTTAGTTTCCCTTTTCACCTGTCACATCCCTGCCTCACTAATAGTACTTCTGATGACATCACAGTCCTCCTGAGGATGTTGTCATAATCTCATCTCTTAACAGTGAGGACAAAGCAGGAAGGTAAGAAAGGATGCTAGAAGTGTATTGGCTAGCATGCACAACTGTCAGCAAACAATTACAATACTGGGGAACTGTGACCATATGGAAAACAAAATCCAAAAGCTGAAGTTGGCAAAGTGCAAGGAGCTCAGGCGGGGCAGAAGACAGCTGGTGCAGGCCAGAAGCATCTGCCTAAATGTGATAGATTAAATACGTTGCCAAAAGGAAGATGGTTTCATATGGAATAACGTCTGTCCTGTATGGCTTTATGTTGGACAAGGACGGCATTCTTTCTCTTTTCAAAGTAAGTTGTTAACTAGTCAGATCTTCAAGCACCTGATAGTGAAACCACGGGAAGAGTCAATCCCAGGAAGAGAGACAAAGCAAAAGATGAAACTGGCAACAA
>NW_010352453.1:0-746 GCF_000700745.2 Antrostomus carolinensis | reverse complement strand
GAAATAAATTAAATTGATTAAAATGGAGGAAAGAAGTGAAATAATTTGAATAAAATCAAGGAAATAAATGGAAGAAAAACAGGGAAATTAGGAAAATTAATTGAATAAAATGGAGGAAATAAATGCAATTAAATGAAATTGAGGAAATCGGTGAAATCAATTTAATAAAAATTGAGAAAATAAATAAAATACATTGAATTCAATAAAGAAAACAAATTAATTGTGATAAACGCGAGGAAACAAGTGACACAAATGGAATAAAATCGAGGCAATAAATGAAATAAATTTATTTAATCAGGGAAATAGATGAGATAAATTTATTTAAATCAGAGAAATAAATGAAATAAATTTATTTAAATCAGGGAAACAAATGGCATTTAATAAAATCGAAGAAACAAGTTGAAGAAACGCAATAAAATGGGGGAAATAAGTTAAATAATTTAATAAAATCAAAGAAATCAATGGAAGAAAATGGCGGCAATAAATGACAAGGGGATAAAATCTGCCTAGCAACGCGCGCTGATTGGCTGTGACTGTCGGGAGAGGGCGTTGATTGGACGTTGCGCATGCACATATTATGTGAGGGGGGACCCGGAAGCGCCTCCCTTCCCTTAGCAACGGCGGGTTTCTCCTTAGCAACGGCGGGTTTTTTCCTTAGCAACGGGGGTTTTTTTCCTTAGCAACGGTGGGTTTTTCCTTAGCAACGGCTTTGAGGTGAGGGGGGGCTGGGAATCGGAGGCTTGAGG
>NW_010352452.1:0-745 GCF_000700745.2 Antrostomus carolinensis | reverse complement strand
TTTTTTTTTTTCTTGAATCTGCCTTGTACTACTTTGGGAAAACACTAATTAGCATTATTCCTATGGAATTTTTTTCCACTAGTTAAAATGTGGAAGTCATTTTAATATGGACAATGAGGAAATGATCCTGAAAAGCTGTGGTGGAGATAACAGACTCATGCCAAACAGTAGATTACACAAAGGTAACAAGGCAATTGGGACAGTCTGTGGTCTGCTCTGGGGACTCCTCTCAGCCTTGAAGAACAGTCCATTCCTGTTTTATTCTAGGGATGTGTCAAGGAAATGATTGAAAGCTCTTAAAATTGATGGACCTGATCATTGATCTGATCTGATCAACAATTTAGTGACTGGGACCCACCTCTCATCTCAAAGACTTGACCTTTGCATTATATAGTCAGAAGCCTGAATATAAAACAACTAAATTGGGGTCCTACAGGTTTATAGGACACAAAGGAGCTACACTTGTTCAAACCCAATACAACTAGAAGACCCATGTCTCAACCTTCTAAAGAGCACTGAGGCCAAAGCATTTCAAAATCACAGCTGTTAGTCTGACAGGCAACATTTTCTGTTTTTCCCAAAGTACTTAAAAAGAAATATAGGATTTTTCTCCTTCAAGAGGTTCATACCTACCAAACAGCTACCTCAGGTTAAACCTCTGGCTGACAGAATAGCACAGAGCTGTTGAGTTCTGTTATCTCCATGCAGCTCCTCTGAAGTGCTCAGTCCCTGTGCTTAAGTGTCC
>NW_010352451.1:0-747 GCF_000700745.2 Antrostomus carolinensis | reverse complement strand
TTTTTTTTTTTAATTTAGAATTTTTAATTTAGCAGAGGTGGATTGGTAAATGATGCATCTTTTTTTAAGCACAAATTCATTGAGAGGCATCCATTTAAATATTTCCTAGCACTCAAGCTTCATGCAAATTAATCACATGCATGTTGCTAAGTTATGGCAAAGCTGGCTGAACTCTTGCCTTATGGCACAGATGCATGGCAGTCGTGTTTACGTGGCCAGCTTGCAGAATATCTGAGTGCAACTTCTGCAGAAAGTCTATTTTTGTGCTATAAAAAAAGCCTATGCACTGAGTTGGTTGTTTTGTTTTGTTTTTTTTTCCCCCAATCATCTCAGTTACATTTATGTACTGCAAAATGAATATATGCATATATTCATATATATGAAATAGATTTATAAAGCTCTTCTGGTGGACAGCAAAGCAACATGCATTCCAACAGGCAGCTTCCAGCACAGCTGCAGCATTTGAAGGTGAACTCTTTCAGATCAAAGCACTGGGGAAGAGAGGGTAAATCAAAAGCATTCAGCAGAACTTAATGACATTTTAGGAAAAAACGTTTTTCACCTTTGTCTATAGATAGTTGATAATTTACTCTTTGGTTTACAAATTTGGTCCTCTTGATTTCTGGATTATGACCTTGTATACTCAAGGAAATAAGGGCCAACTGGTTTTGATATCAATGAAGTATGAAGTTATGGAATACTAATGCATGGGTTTTGATTCCTTATTTTTAAGATCTTCTGTGTAAA
>NW_010352450.1:0-735 GCF_000700745.2 Antrostomus carolinensis | reverse complement strand
TCGAGGTCCCTTCTAATCCCTAACATTCTCTGATTCTGTTTGATTTCTTTTGTTTTGACTTATCAGGTTTTCAGATAAACTGGTGTTTGTCCTTAATTCAGTAAAGAAAAACTAACCAGCAATCTAAATGTATGCTTTCAGATTGTTCACAGTTATCACCAGAGATCAACTTTCTTGAACAGACTGTAGGTTGTACGTTCATCTCAGGTTTATAATCTACATTAGCATTGTGGCAGTTACATAAATAAATGTAACATTGGGCTATCTAAGCAGAAATTCAGCTTCTTCCTCATGTGACAAATACCCCATAAAGGTAATGGAGGAGAAGGAAGGAAGGGAAAAGAAGCCAGTCTCCTTCACTGTTCTGTTCCCTCTGTATACTTTATGCCTCACCTGCCAGTGAACCCATACTTGTAGTGCAAGTCCATTAGTGTTATTTAGTTTTAGGTGTAATTTACTCTTGTTTATTACATAGCTAATTCAGTGAAGGTTATTTTAAGTCAAAGAAATTAATGGGCCTGTTAACTAAAAGAAAAAATATCTTGTATGGCAAAACATTGCGCTCATCACCTTTTTTCCTAGAGTGTAGGAGTCTTAAAGTCACATCAGAATATAGTGCATTGCCTCAGGACTTAAATTTTAAAGTAATTCTTAATGTTTTGAAAATTAAGGCTTAGTTGTGTGGGTGGTTTCTGCATAGTACATAAGGTAAGATAAAACCTCATTTAAGTAGTG
>NW_010352449.1:0-746 GCF_000700745.2 Antrostomus carolinensis | reverse complement strand
TGCAAGGGCACATTGTCTGCTCATGTTCAGCACCCCAGATAATGCTGTATTATTACCTAATCAGTTGCCAAACGTGTCTCGAGTCTGCAACAAAGCAGAATGGCAACAATTCTCTAGAACTGTAGAAAATATTGAAGATGAAAACCTGCTAGAGAGGAAGATAATTACAGATCATGCCAGTTGATCCCCATCTGTTGCCCTGCACTGTTTGAGATGCTGTTCTATCAGTGTGTCTTGTACTGTGTTGGCCACCGTCAGAATCCGCACCCCTTTAGTGTCCTGTTTTCCTCTCCCGCTGTCATTCTTTTCCCTCCCAAATAGTCAAGACTAACCAAATAGTTATTATCTTGTAATTTAAAATACCCAATGCAAATACTGATTGAAAAAACACCAAAGCTCAAATTAAACTTGTTTGAGGCTGGGACAAATGCTAATACATCAGCAGAGACACACAGAACTGCCCACACTATTTTTATTGTGTTCTAAAAGAAATTTAGCCTCCAAGGTTGTGGATCCAGTATCTTTTCCAAGGGTAAATTCCCACAGTTAAGGGGATTGTCTGTAGAAAGCAGCGTAGCTTTGAAGGCAGCTTTTAAACTGTGTTTGATAAAAGCATGAGGAACACACAGCTGAGTTTCTTATGCACACCAACTGTAACTGCACACGCTGGGTTTTTAACAGTGGTTTATGCACGTGAGCAGCTGTGCTCTGTAACACTGAAATAATTTTGGAGTTGAGCTTTGGGT
>NW_010352448.1:0-745 GCF_000700745.2 Antrostomus carolinensis | reverse complement strand
CTTCAGAAATGTCTTGTAGTACTCAGTAGATTTTCAGTTTTATTTAGAACACGTTTATCTATTGGAGTAAGGGAAAACTGGAATTTGGTTTATTCTGTTGAATTGTTCTCTAATATGTGGGGTTTGTGCAACTTGAAATTGTTCCACAATAGAACAGAAATTTCATTCCTTAATGGAGTGTTTACACTCATAAACAACCAGACAACAACCAGGCTTGTTGCAGGCTTGGTATGTGTTTTGATGCATTGTTCCTTTCTTTTTCATGTGGTGTTGCTGGGGGAAATTTCAGGATCCAGAGATGCAGCATTTACTTATTGATAGTGAAAATTGCAGTGTGTCACTGAACTCCAGCACTGTGGTCACTGGGGAAGGTAGACACGGGACATCAGCTATCAGCTTCCTTGGGGCCTTGCGAATACCTGTGAGTACATGTCCTGTTCTTGCCTGTTCCTCTAAGAATTAAGTTTTGCCTCAGAATTCACATTTCTTTGAAGTTCTAGATGGAGTGGCAAATGACATTAACTTTGCATCACAAGCTTTGATTGGCAACTCTGGTGCATATAAGCTAAAGCAGATTCTGGCACACAAGACAAGATGTGCCCCTGTCAGAGGAGGAGTGACAATCGATACAAGAGTACTCTCTTCCCCAGGAAGCAGGTGGCATAAGCTCTTGGTTGCATCTTAGAAACTACAGGCATCTATGCTCCAGTACCCATATAAATTGCTTTCTTCTTTTTTTTTTTTT
>NW_010352447.1:0-736 GCF_000700745.2 Antrostomus carolinensis | reverse complement strand
TTTTTTTTTTTTAAGTCAGAGTGAAAAGTTGTCTGTAATGTACACTAGTATGAAAAGAACAGATGATATTTTTTGAAATGCCATAGTGACTTACATGTCTTTCTCATCTGTACTTAACTTAATCAGAGGATCTGCATATACGCTATTTAATAACTGTAACCACTGGGCTGGCTGATATTCAGAAATATCAGGCACAATTCAGAGAAACTCATTAAAATCCATATCCGGCTTATGTTAAAAGACTTGCTGTTGATTTCAGGGGAACAGGTTTTCACTTGTAGTCTTACAGCAGTGGGAAACACCCCAAATGTGGACTAGATTTCTGTCTTAGTTGTTCAAACACAAAAAGTTCAGAGATCCCCTCTGAAATAATGAGAGATGCTCCTGAGGTCAGGGTCTAGGCTGCCTATATTCCAGTGTGAAAATCTTCTCCAGAATAGTAAACAGTGAGAATATATGCTACTATTCAAATCTTCACCAGAAATCAACATCCTTTTTCTTATCCCGTTGAATACTTTTTGCTGAAGGAACAAATCAGCGTTTTGTTTAAACACTGAACTTGGTATGAGTGTGATGCTATGAGCAGAGTCTAGGTGCAGGGCTGAAACTTCCACATACACGTAGAGCTCACTGCTGTGTACATTGAGGGGAGGAGAGGGGGAGCTTCACCGCTTTCCCTGTCCATATCTTGAAGTTATGCAAAAATATCAAAGTGAAAAGGTTTTGGTTTGGGTTT
>NW_010352446.1:0-729 GCF_000700745.2 Antrostomus carolinensis | reverse complement strand
TTCTTTTTGGACACTCGGTACCCCTGAAGTCCTAAGAAGTTTAATAGGCTTACCGTCCAGGTTATACAGGTGTTTTCTGTCTTAGTGGCAATCAAGATGTCATCCACATATTGTAATAGCTTCCCTTCCTCAGTCGGGGTTTCCCAGGACTCGAGGTCTTTCGCAAGTTGGTTGCCAAATATCGTGGGGCTATTTTTGAATCCTTGTGGTAACACAGTCCAAGTAAGTTGAGTTTTACGTCTGCTTTTAGGGTTTTCCCATTCAAATGCAAATAGTTTTTGGCTGGCTTCATGGAGAGGGAGGCAAAAGAAGGCATCCTTCAGATCTAAAACGGTAAACCAGGTTAGCTCAGGTGTTAATACAGTGAGTAAGGTGTATGGGTTAGCCACCACTGGGTGAAGGTCCTCAGTTATCTTATTTATGGCTCGTAAATCTTGGACTATCCTGTATGACCCATCATGTTTACGGACAGGCAATATGGGAGTGTTAAAATTAGACTCACATTCCTTTAATAACCCTAATTGTAAAAACTTTTCTATTGTTGGCTGAATTCCCTCTCTGTCTTCCTTTCTTAGGGGATATTGTTTTATTCTTACTGGCTGTTGATTTTCTTTAAGCTTGACCCTAACAGGTAAGGCATTCTTTGCCCTTCCAGGGATATCAGAGGCCCAAACCCCAGGGTATACTTGATTCAAAATTTCTTCACTAACTTCCCCTTCTGCAGGGGGG
>NW_010352445.1:0-743 GCF_000700745.2 Antrostomus carolinensis | reverse complement strand
TCTGTGATCATGCTCAGCAGCCCAAGCAGAACCCCACTGCACTCAGCTACAACCCAGAACACCTCACAGCTTTTGCAAACTTAACTCTGGCCCTTTGGTCCCAGGTTATCCAGAAATGATAGCAGGAACTCTGAGGAGACATGTCTAACATCACACAGGAGCAGGTTTCTTGGGCACAGAGCTGCCTTCTCTCCCTGCAGCCCCTCACCTCACTCCCTGTACGTGCACAGGCTGCTGGAAGAGGTCCAGACTCTGCTCACTCAGTGCACAGCCCTGGATGTGCCTCCAGTGCAGCCCATTTCCACACAGCATCAGGTCTGGCAGAAAAAAGAAGCTTTTAATTACACAATATATATGTAAAAAGAGGCAGTGCTGGAGTTTCATGGACTCAGATCTGGAATTTTTCAAGTTAGGGAATGAAGCATTAACTAATCCTTAACTCTGTCGGTGTTTCATGGCTTGTGTAGAGTGAACCAGAGATCCTCCTCCTAAGCAAGTCATTCGTGTGGCTGTCCTCACCTGCAAGGACCTGGATGCAACAATGAAGTGGCCCATCTTGTTCTCTCTTCCTATTTAAATCTCATCACCTTACTGGAAAACATTTTAAATGACACTGATTCTCCCTCACACACAGGTAAAAAGGCACAGCAGATTGAGGAGGTGTTAGGAAAATTTAAATTCATCTGCTTCAGCCAAATTATATTTTTTCCAAAGCTTCAATGACATCCAAGACTTTTTTTTTT
>NW_010352444.1:0-744 GCF_000700745.2 Antrostomus carolinensis | reverse complement strand
TCTTTATACGGTTCATACAAAAGCTAGTTAGGTGTGAATTAAACATGGAGCTAATTGAATTATGGTAAATTTATGGTTGAATGTGTGCTTAAGTAATTGTGCTTTCTGTGTGTCAACATGGTTGTGCTGCTCAGCTTAGGCAGCAAGTACAGGATGAATTTAATAGTTGAAAAACATTTATGTTGTTTTCTGACTTATGTTCATATATACAATGTTACACATATGGTAATAGGTTATTAGTGTTTAAAAGGTGATTATTTAAAAGCTGTATGGTATCTTTTTTATGAATAATAACATTTTCAAGTTGGAAATTTGTTAGCTGTTCACTTGAATTAAGTATGTTTGTTGTCTGGTCAATTTTTGTTTTTACTTTCTAGTTCCTGAGTCCTATGAGACATTTAAGTCTTTATTGTCTGGAAGAACAACAGAACAACAGCTTACTGTACTGGAGAGAATTCAGAAATGCAATCATCCAAGCCTTGCAGTGGGAAACAAAGCAAAGTTGGAAGTACGGTGGTTTTGTTGATTTGTTTTATTTTAAGGTTTAAAATTAACTTTGAATTCCAGAGTAAGTTTTAGCAAGTATTCAGGAAGCAGTGTTGTGAACAGCAGTAGAACTGACATAACACTCTTCATATTCTAACTTCTGTATCGCTGTTCTTTTGTGCTGTTTAAGGATATGTACAATGAAAAAAAAAAAAAACAACAAAGCAAATAATTTTAACATATTGTGCTTCTTGCAGA
>NW_010352443.1:0-733 GCF_000700745.2 Antrostomus carolinensis | reverse complement strand
CCAATCCCCAACATTCTGTGGTTCTGTGAACTTCTAAGCCCCTCTGAATTTTTGGGCTCCTGGTGACTCCTGTGTCTCGGGTGCTCTGGGATGGTGGGGCTGGGCACTAAGCAGTGCTGGGGTCTGGCATGGAGGCAGATCCTGTTCATATGGTCTCTCACAGTGGAAAGACTCTGGGAATATCCCAGTTTTTGATATGTATCTCCTCAGGCAAACATGAATTGGCAGATCCAAAGCATTTTATTTAACTGGAATGATTTCCAGAGATGTGGGGGAAAAATAGCTCTGACAGTTACGTGGTCTTCTGTTTTACTTCTTTATCTTCAAACTCCAGCTTTCTGCTGTCCCTGCACAGCCCACAGGCTGGAGAAGCAAAGCTGAGAGCATTTGTCTAGTGCTGACGTCTGGTATCTCATGCTGAGATTAGCACAGTGGAGTATCTGGTAGTTGGATTGTTTGAGGGAGGCAACATGAGGAATGCATTTCTTATGGAAAAAGCCAAATAATGACCAGAGAATTCAAGTTACAGCATCCAAAAGATCTCATCAGGTCCAACAGGTTTGAGGATCCTTTAGAACTCAACTGGCAAGTTTGGGGAAAATGTTAACTCCCTGGGAATACTTTACAGGCCCAATCCTGCAAATCCTTCCTGCTTGAAACTCTACTTGGCTTGTCAGATTAAACTTGAGATTGCTTCTTAACCTCTTCCAGGGTGAAGACGCATGGCTCTTTC
>NW_010352442.1:0-745 GCF_000700745.2 Antrostomus carolinensis | reverse complement strand
AACCCACTCCTAAAGTGAACTAAACTAACTTCCAGCCAAAGTGAAGCTGATCTGGAGCCAGTAGAAGGACAATGCCCATTGACCAAAGCTGAATTTGAACCAGATGGAAGAACAGAGCAGTTGCAGAGCAGACCAGAAGGATACTGCAACGCTACCAGTACCAGCAGCTTTCCCCCTCACGTGACTGATGGTAAAAAGAATGACCCAGAGAGCAACCAGCAAATATCCGGATGATATAAGACAATCTGAACTACAAGACACAAAATAAATATATTCTTTACTGAATCCTCCTTGTTTCAATATAGCTGTGGTGCTACCTGACCTCGTGTGTCAGGGTGAGAAAGTAAATCAGCTCCCAGAATAACAGTACATCCAAGAATCATGTGGATACAGCAACAGAGGAGAAGGATTAAATGGAAATATTTAACCTCTGCATACTGCATGGGAGAAATTCACTCTGAAAGATGTGTACAGAGCTAGGTGCTGATTTATTTTTTACTTTTAATAGGAAAAAAGCTGGAGAAGATGCAGAAAAGAGCCACCAACTGAACTATCTTATTCAAAGATATACAAGAAATAATTGTTTTCATTCATCGAAAAGGAAAAATTAGAATGTTATAAACATGTAAGCACTTGCATGAGGAGGACTGAAAAATGCTTTAATCTCGTGAAGAAAGGCCAGGTAAGAAGCAGTGGTTGGAAGCTATAAACAGGGAAATTAAAATTAGAAAAAGCATTTCCCCCC
>NW_010352441.1:0-746 GCF_000700745.2 Antrostomus carolinensis | reverse complement strand
TATTTATTTTAAGCATCCAGGCCGCCGAAGCGCGGGCTGCGAGCGCGAAGTTGCGTTGGCACACAGGAAGAGAGAGACAGCGTGGCTGTGTCAGAGAGCGGGGAGAAAGGCTGCACACCTCCTCCTGTTGTTTCACAGGGGCTCCTTTCCCCGCGGAAAGGTTTCGCCCCTTTCGAAAACGGGGTCACCCCAAAGCTTCCCGGCCTTCCACAACAGTACACGCTTCCCTGCATCGGAAAACCACCACAACTCGATCCCTTCTGCCATCCCATCCCGAGAGACAGAGGGGGAACACCAGTCTAACACGGCCCCTGAACTAAAGTGACTGATCACATAGAAAACTTCTGTTGCATACTTTGATTCTTATACTAATCCTTTGGTGTTCAGTTCCTAAGTAGAGGAAATGTTCATTTATTGTTAATAAGGACTAAAAGAGGAGGGTCATCCTTTATTTAAATTTCTGGATAAGGAAATATCCATATCAATAAAAGCTTAAAAATTTCACAGTGAAAGAAAAAAAAATAAAATTAATTCTTAATTATTAAGATACACAACTCAAAAAAGTTAAAAGTGAATTAAACACTTCCGAACATGTATAAAATACACAGCGATAAAAATAATCTCTTTTAGGCAGCGCACAGTGTGGTGTAAGAACAAAGCCGGAAAATGGTAGGCGGTACCTGCCAGAGGCGGGATTTTCAAACTTTGAATCCACCAATGAGACTCAGAGTGTATCCGCCCGCCTA
>NW_010352440.1:0-743 GCF_000700745.2 Antrostomus carolinensis | reverse complement strand
GCTGATCTGCAACTGCAGAGGTCAGAGATCAGCCTACAACAGCACAGCAACCACAGCAGAAACAAATACCTCATGTAACAAAGTTTTATGTCTTGCTTCTATGTTTCTGAAATATTTCACTTGTGGGAGTCAAAATAAAACCTCCTGTTTCGGGCAAGTGAAGTAAAAATTCAGGCCTCAAAACCCAACATGGAAAGAGGAATGGATCTGATCACCCAAGTGCTCTACAAACACAAAAGAGTTTTAAATTAATTTAGCTCAACTATCTCAAAAATGAAAGCAGCACTGCAGCTGTTCAGCCACCCACAGCACTCTTGAGTTTCATATCCACCTCAACTTCTGAATTTCTACTCTTTTAATGTGTCTGCAGTCATAATCTTAATATTAAAGTATGAGTAGTGTGAAGTAGAGGAGCATCAAATACATGCCTAGCCACTGGTAACACAGCAATTACAAATACTACACATCTTTCTGAGGCGACCAACATCACAAGCAACACTGCATGGGAAAAAACAGACAAATAAGAATCAAGCGCGTATGTTTTGCCTCTAAACACACCTGATTGCAGCTTCACCTTGGTTCACTGTGAACAAGGTCAGAGTTGAACGTACCCGAGGAAAGAACTCGCTGTCTCAGGCTCAGATTATGCCTGGAGAAGCTGGCTAGACAACAGCCTGAAAGACACTGCTAGTACCTGCCTAAAATTCACAAGTATCACAGAGTCACAGCATGGTGGGGGTTGG
>NW_010352439.1:0-745 GCF_000700745.2 Antrostomus carolinensis | reverse complement strand
AAAAAAAAAAAAATACAAAACTTGTCTTTCTTTCAAACTCTTTGGTTTTGTTGTTACAGTCCTCCACCACCTGCACTTGCATATCTGATCTTCAAATTCCCCTATTTTGTAACTGGAACTGAATACAATAGCCATGTCCTGAAATCAGCCCTTACTTTTCTCCTCTACAATCTTCATTAAGGCTCACTGCTGTTGATAACCTTTGATCTCCTATCCAGGTCTGGCTATTTCTGCTTAACTTTTGAATGGTACACACCTATCTGATATTGCACGTTCTCCCGGAGAGGGAACTCATCCTCTTTGTAGATGTTCCTAGGAGAATAATCTCTCAAAAAGGAGCTGGGGAAAATTCAGCACTCAAGAGACAGGTACCTTGATCACACAGATATTGGCATTTCTGAAAGCTGGGGGCCATCACCGCCTGGCAGAAAACCACGATGGAGATTGCTGGGCCTAAGTGTCTGAGAATTTGGTTCCATTTATAAATTTTTTCTTATTTGACGTGAAAGTTAACTTGGGCAGATGTCCTTTCTAGTAGGAGCAGCACCTATGAGCAACTTTCCTGGGCAAAATGATTTTGCACAATACCCCAAACACAGAGACAACTTTTCATATGATAAAATACCAAACAAGCTTTTTTGCTGAACCATCTGGAAGTTGTGTCCAGAACAGGCTCTTGAAGAGCTGAGCATCCCTGTGATCAGCCTTTGGGACTCCACACCTGACAATGGTCAGTGCATTTCTA
>NW_010352438.1:0-744 GCF_000700745.2 Antrostomus carolinensis | reverse complement strand
CTAGGCAGCAGAGACCACTTACCCTTCTCCTCTTGGTCCTGGGCTACAAAAGGAAGGGGAAAGGCAGTTAGCAAAGAGAGATTGTGGGGGTCAGGCCCCGCCTGGGCTCCAGACATGGGTGTTTGGCTGGTCTGCCTTTCCTTTGCCTGAGTTCAGGATTACTGGGGAGAAATGGCTCTGCAGGAATGTGGACCCAGTGGAATGGGCAGAGCATGGAGCCTAGAGGCTCTCCAGGAGAAGAGCCAACAAGTGTCTGTCAGCAGCTGCAAGGCAAGATGCTGTGTAGGCTTCTAGAAGCATGGGCAAGAGATGCATGGAGAGAGGCTGGGAAGGCCACACTCGGGAGGGAGAAGCTGGAGAGGCTTTAATGGAGAGCTCTCCAGCTGTGTGGGAGGATGGAGGCCCTGATGTGCCTGGCCTGGCAAGTGATGCCATGGTCTCCTTCCATGTGGCCAAGAGGAGGTGAAGGGAAACATCTGCAAGGAGCGTGTAGTTCCAGTAAGGACATTGCCCAAGAGGATGATGAGAAGCCAGAGCAGGCTCTTTAGCAGGGAGGGGTTGTCCATGAAATGGTGCTGAGGCTGGTGAAGCCAGACAAACTCAGAACGTTCCCTTTTGGCAATAGGGGATTCCCACTTTGACGGACAGGATCCCTTAACAAAGCCCCTGGCTTATCCTGTGTGTTCCCGTTGAATTGGCTGTGCCAGAGCAGCGGTGCCAGGTGAGAGAAGGAGGGCAAGGGGC
>NW_010352437.1:0-736 GCF_000700745.2 Antrostomus carolinensis | reverse complement strand
TTGTATTAGCAGAGGGCAGGCTTTTGTAAGTGATTCCCAGGCCTCTAAATTTATAAAACCAGGGAGTTCTGTTTAATATACTCATCTTTCAGGGGAACTAGTCCATTTTAAGGTGTACCAGTACAGCATGGAATAACTTCCTTGTAGAAGCTGTTCTACTTTGAAATCATAAACCATTAGCCATGAAAGTAAGTACAATGCTGGTATGACTAATTACAGGTTTCTAATTGTTTACAATCAATTATATATTTATGTAGAAATTACTTAAAATACAGCGTCTTGTCCTGTTGTCTCCCCAGGATGCTGCTCAAAGACTTTAGTCATTCTTATATCTCAATAATTTATTTTTGAATAAATATTTTTGGTGAGGATGATTAGCGTGGCACAGAAGGCAGCTGCCTGCTGCTTTTTCACCAGGGCTGAATTTTAGGCAGGCCACAATTTGGCTGTAAAATTACAGCTGCATTTACCTATGGGGCTGATTAATATCTCTCAGATGATGAGATCTCTCATATGTGGGTGCAATTATATAACTACATAGTAAAACAATCTCAATTACAGCTATGCACATGTACAGAAGGAAAACTGACTGACCTTTTTAAAAAAATACCTTCCACTTTCATTTCAATATTGAACGTGCCTCTACTAGAGTGAAGTTCCACAAAAAATTACCTGTGATGAACTCTGATTTAAGAGTATTATCATGATTGTGGGACTAAAGGATTTCTCAGGAAAC
>NW_010352436.1:0-743 GCF_000700745.2 Antrostomus carolinensis | reverse complement strand
TAACTCTACCCTAGCAAAACCAGGACATAATTACGTCAGTCAGCAATCTCAGGACTTGTGGGAGACTCCTATCAGGGCCCATGGACTCATGGATGTCCAGTTTGCGTAAGTACTCTCTGACCTAATTCTCTTCTATGAAGGGTATGACTTCCTTGCTCCAGACTTTTACCCTAGTCTCTGGGATTTGGGATCTCTGAAGGCTTATCTTTCTAGTAAAGACTGAAGCAAAGAAGGAATTTAGTACTACAGCCTTTTCCATGTCCTAGAATGTATCTAGGTCTTCTGTTTCAGCAGTGGGCTCACATTTTCCCTAGCCTTCCTTTTGTCATCTATGTACTTATAGAAACCATTCTTGTTTTTGCCGATCAACTGCCATTCCTTCTCAGAATCAATTCCAGCTGGGCTTTACTCTTCCCAACCTCATCCCTTGATGCTCAAATAATACTTCTGCATTCCTTCCAGGTTACATGTCCTTACTTCCTTCCTCTGTATGCTTTCATTTTGCTTCTGATTTTGGCCAAGATCTCTTTTTTCATCCATACAGGCCTCCTGGCATTTTTGTCTGACTCATTGGACAGCTCTTGAGATTAGACAAGGTGACCCTTGAATATTAACCAGTTTCTTGTGCCCATCTTCCCTTCAGGGTCTTATCTCAAGGGATTTGTCCCAGTAGATCTTTGAAGAGGCCAAGGTCCACTTTCCTGAAGTCCAAGGTTTGTGTGGCAAGGTTTTGGTAGCGGGGG
>NW_010352435.1:0-743 GCF_000700745.2 Antrostomus carolinensis | reverse complement strand
ATTAGTGCCAGTGGAGGATAACAATAAAAGTTAAAATGTGACAATTATGATACAATTATTTTGTATGTTTGCATTTTACCTCTGTGCTGGTTTTTAAAAAATGCAAGTTTCATAAAAATATAGGTATTTTTAATGCCAGTAATGCAAGTGGTTCTGAATTCATTGATATTTGTTTTCATCAGATATTTTTCTCCATGTTGCTTATGTTTCTCTGTGGGAATGGCAAAAAAATCTGGCAGAAAATGAAAGAAAATGAGCCCTAAAAGCTTCACCAAGTGTGGTATTAGTTTAGATGTCTCAAATAACATAATCTTTTGGCTGGAAATATGGCATAGAATCAGATGTTACTTCTCCCTTCTAGGACAGAGCTCATGTGATTTTTCTGTAACCTGTTGAGTGATGCTTTTGTCACTGCCCTGTGGGTCAGTATGCTCTGTGATGGATA
Organism: Antrostomus carolinensis; assembly: GCF_000700745.2. NCBI lineage: Eukaryota > Metazoa > Chordata > Aves > Caprimulgiformes > Caprimulgidae > Antrostomus > Antrostomus carolinensis. The sequence continues at coordinate 298 of NW_010352435.1, read as the reverse complement.
CAAAATGGCCACGTCTCATGACTTGTCACCTGCTTGCAACTCTCCATATTTGCTGTACATCTCTGTCCGTAAGAGTGGGTGTAATTCAAGACAGCAACTATGATTTTAGTAGTAATCAATGGCAATTGAAGCAAAAGGCATCACAAAAGAATAACTGGCAACTTGAATTAGCTTTTACAACAGCCATCTACAATGAGGCAGGAAAAGAGCAAAAAGATATTAAAGCAGAGGTGCAGCCAGTCTGTAGTATTTCCCTTGATGTAAATAATCAGGATGTAATGAATTAAAAAAAAAAAAA
>NW_010352434.1:0-740 GCF_000700745.2 Antrostomus carolinensis | reverse complement strand
CCTCTACAAGGGGCTGCAGGTGAAGAGGACACACTTGTACCTCTGCCACCCAGGCAGTTTGGGACATCACTGAGATGTCCTCTGACTTGTTAGTTACAGCAGCACACATCTGACAGCACCGCTGCCCCTCATGTTATTTCCTGCAGCTCAGCTATAGCCCCAGAGCAGCCTCGTCAGCGTTCCCATTATTACAGCCCCTATACAGCCCGGGCTTTGCTCAGCACTGCTGTGCTATATGCCATACAAAGGCCTGTCCTTGATCCAGAGATCTTCTCTTTAAAGCCCTGTGCTCATGCTCAAATTAGCACCATCGGCCTAAGCCATTCCAATCACCCCCACTTCCACCCTTAAGGATCAAAGAGGTTTAGAGGTTTCCTTCCTTTTGAAGGAAATAAGCTCGTTTAACCTATTTGAAGACTGCTAATGACTTTCAGAGAGAAAAATACTCCTCGACACAGAGATAAGGGTTCATCTCTCTTGAGCAGAACCACAGGATGGTTTCTGTTCACCAGAAACCACTGCCCCATCTCCACTATCTTTAGAACTTCATTGCCATGAGCAAAGGTTTATGTTTCCTTGGTTGTTTTAGAGAGTGAAACACTGATACCAGCAGTACCAGTGTGTTTCAGCACTCCTGAGCTGGGATGCAGGGGGGGGATGCAATAGTCCTGGCTGTGCTGTAACCACAGCTAACTGGGTCCTCAAGCTTTCTGTCCCTGCAGCTCTGGGCTCTGTCCCTG
>NW_010352433.1:0-740 GCF_000700745.2 Antrostomus carolinensis | reverse complement strand
CATCGCTCAGCAACTCACCCAGGCAAGGCCTTTTCTGGATGTGAGTGATCAAATCACTACAACATCCAGAAAAATGCCTGGGAGATGGATGTTCCTGGTGATAAAACATAGAGGAACCAGCAGTGTCCTGCCTGCCCGCGACCTGGCCTCACTCCATCTCATCCTGTCCTTGCAGCCCAGAGCAGAGCAGGCTGGCAGAGCTGGAGGAACAGGCTAAGAGTGCCAAGAAGGGGATGTGGAGTGAGGGAACAGGCTCCCACACCATCCGGGATCTCAAGTACACCATCGAAAACCCCCGGCACTTCGTGGATTCCATGCACCAGAAACCAGTCAACGGTAAGGTGGCACCAACTCTGGTGCTGGGTGCTGGGGTCACCCCGTCCTCTGTGTCCTGGCTGCCTGTGCTGTGCTGTCTGGGTGCTGTTCCTGGCATCCTCTCACTGCAGAGAGCTGTCTCCATCTCCGTGGCTCCCAGACCAACCTCTCTGCTTTTGCTCCACAGCCATCATCGAGCACGTCCGGGACGGCAGCGTGGTCAGAGCTCTCCTCCTCCCTGATTACTACCTGGTCACCGTCATGCTCTCAGGGATCAAGGTGAGGTTTGGCCACTAACCCCAGTGGGCAGGCTCAGCAATCCTCTTGCAGCGAGTTCCCTCTTGAATTTGCTCCTTAATTCATTGTGTATCCTCCTCATCCTTCATGGTGCATCCTCCTTGTAGTAGTTTAACTTGTCTGGCAGC
>NW_010352432.1:0-726 GCF_000700745.2 Antrostomus carolinensis | reverse complement strand
TCTTAATCTGTCAAGAAATTCGGTAGGGGTTTCCGTTTGATTTTGTTTTATAGCATAAAGGCTTGACCAATTTACTGCTTTTGGCACGGCTGTTTCGATACCAATTTTTATCCACTCCTGATATCTTTTTAATAATCGATATTCTTGATCATCATTTGGATTCCAATTGGGATCGTCTCTAGGTACATGGACATCCACTGTACCTGGCAAAGTCCCCGCAGTAATTTGAATTTGGACTTGAGTGCGGGCACTTTTGATTATTAATTGTTTCTCGGTTTCAGTTAGTGCATCTAACATTAAGTCTATGTCCTTCCAATCTGGGTCCTGGTTTTTAACAATCAACTCAAATCTCTTAGCGACCCCTTCAGGATCGTCCCGGTACCCTTTTACAGTTTCCTTCCACGTATCCAAATCATTCATTGTGAACGGTATTTTAATCCTTGTGGGTCCTGTGGTCCCCACTGCCTGTCGTAAGGGTGCTTGTATTATAGGACCCATTTTACTACGGGTGCGGGCCGTAATAGGAGTAAATCCCGCATTCCCTGTGCTTGTCCCTTCCTCGGGGTCCTCCGAATCCTCGGCTACGACCGCATTATCTCCCAATGGTGTCCGCGGCCGAGGCGGAGGGACATAGTCCTCAACTCTTTCTTCTGTTTCTTTTAACTTAAGACATCTTTGCCCAATACTACATGCCGAACAACATCTTTTCAAATTTCCCCCGTTTTT
>NW_010352431.1:0-744 GCF_000700745.2 Antrostomus carolinensis | reverse complement strand
CAGCTGCTGGTGTTTCTGCAGCACCCGGGTGGCTCAGTCCTTCCCTGTGGGATGCCACAGCTCCGCCAGTGTCCCCTGCATCTCTCAGCCAGTTTGGGGGTTGTGAGAGCACGTCTTGGTGCCTCAGCTGGGGGAGAAGCTCTGCTGTGAGCAGCCCCTTTCTCCCCATCTCTTGCTGGGTTTCTCTGCCAGGAGGTTTTCCCTGGTACCCTCACCCTGGTCAAGGTCACAGCGGGGCTGGGAGCTGCCGGCGGGCAAGTGCTGGAAATACAGCGTTTCCTGCTCCACGAACGACTTCCTAAGGCAAACAATTGGGGCTGCGGCTCTTATCGCTCCCGCCGCCGACTCCTGCCGGTGCTGGAGGCAGCTCGGGGCCCCACGGTACTGCCCAGCGCTCAGCCTCGGGCTGGTCCTGCACAAGCACAGCCTCAGAGCTGCTGATCCCCAGATCCTGGTTGGGAAGGGTGCGTTCCCCTGATTTCAGGTGCTTCCCAAATATTTTTGGCCACGCTGTGACCAGTCGTGACCCTTGAGGATGCTGTAAAATTAACGGTGCTTTTTTCTCCCCCAGCAAACTGCGGCACCAGGCTCAGAGCGAGCGGTTCGGGTACAAGGAGGTAAAGTCGATGGTTGTTCTCTGCACGTACCCGCAGCGATTCGGGGCCGAGCGGGAGGTGGGTGTGTGGGTGGGGACACAGTGGGGACCGATTCTGCTCGTCCCAGCTGAGTGCATTCAAAAGCAGC
>NW_010352430.1:0-742 GCF_000700745.2 Antrostomus carolinensis | reverse complement strand
ATGAATGGATTCTTGCTCCATCACCTTCATTACAGTAGCAATCGATAGTGAGAAGAAACAGGTTTAAATCAGCATTATTGTATTATTACATTTTGTGTTTGAGATTCTAATACAGTTCCAAACCACAACCTGGAGCTGCTGACAGCAGTATTGTCATCCCAGGGTGCACGAGGGAGTTCAGGTAACACCATTTGTGCAGAAAATGTCCACTGAAAAATTATATCCATATTTCCCTTGCCAGGGCTAAAACAAAACACTTGGAACATCACCTCCCACCAGACTGACACTGAAACAAATGCCAGTGATAATTATTTCAAACACTAACTTCAAACCTTCCAAGTTATTCAGCAATGGCTTGCTGTCCTTGCTGGGATCATACCTGCACTCCTGATCTACCCAGAGGAAGACTCCAGATGCTGCTCTCCTCGCTCCAGGGCTGAGCCGTTCCCATCTGCTGATTCTGCAAGTAAAAGGAAGAATTATTGGATATTTGTACTGAGCTACTGCCCAGAGTTGAAGATAAATCAATTATTAGAGAAATAGGCCATTGGAGAATGTCCAGGATGTACTGGGAGAGAAAGGATTTGGTCTGGGAATGCTAGTGGTCCTGCAGGAGGGGAATTTTTAGGGAGAACCTCCCCAGTTTCTAGGGATCTCTGCAAATCTCAGGACCAGGAGGCCCATCAGGCTTTTTCTGTTCATTTCAAGGCAGGTGCATGAGTAACCTCCAGTATTGGGAAGA
>NW_010352429.1:0-737 GCF_000700745.2 Antrostomus carolinensis | reverse complement strand
GCCCCCGCTGCCCGCCCCGGCCCGGCCCGGCCCGGCCCGCAGCTGCTCCTCAGCCCGTGGGCCACGGGGCCCGCGAAGAGAAGAGACGGCCTTCAGGAAGGGCCATTTCCCCTGGGGCTGTTCTCTCAGCGGCAGCGCAAGGGGTGTGCACAGCTCTGCCGTCCCTCGGTGCGCTCGGGGGGGCAGGACCTGCTCAGGGAGGGAAATGGCGGGGAGGAGAGGGGGGACATGACAGTTGAGGACATGACAGTTGGAGGGGAGGGGAGAGGAGAGGAGCTGCCCTGGATTTGCTCGGAACCGGCAAGTCTCTCCCAAAATGCGGGTCTGTCTGTGCTCCGGCCGCAGCCCCGGGCAGGAGGAGCTGTGTGACGGGAGCCGCTGGCGTTGGCCAGGCCAGCACCTGGCAGGAGACGGGGCTCTGCCTCCGGTCACACCGCCAGTGCTGAGCCCAGCACCCAGGGCCTTCCACAGGCCTGGCCTTCCCCCGGGGCTGAGGAGGAGAGATGCCCTGTCCTGTTCTGGCTCGGCCCAGGGCATCCTCCCATGGCCAGAAGGAAGGACAGAGCCCTGTTGCTCTCCCCATGGGGGCTGACCGCTGTCCTTTGCGTCTGTCCCTGGGGCTCCATGGTGCTGGCAGGCCCCGCAGAGTTTCGGGGCCAAGCAAATGCTGGGGCGACAGGGGCTCCTGGGCAGCTGGGAGCTGCTGGGGCTCCAGGGCGTCCTTTCTGCTGTCAGCC
>NW_010352428.1:0-737 GCF_000700745.2 Antrostomus carolinensis | reverse complement strand
GTGGGGAGAAGGCTTCCCTGTGGCCTGGCAAACAGAGCTGGCTGTGCCACCAGGGCTCGAGCACAGGCACTGGCCAACCTGCCTTGCTTGGCTCTGCCCACGCCCAGGACCAGTCCTGTCCAAACCCACCTGTAAGGAAGCTGCTGGCACAGAGCCATCCACATGCCAGATAAGCTCCTCTCTCTGCTGTCAGGCTGGGACCCCTCATCTGCACTGCCTTACTTGGAGTTGGTTAAAGCCCAGCTCATTAACCTGTCCCATTTCTTCCTGCTCCTCTTGGTGCAAGTTTAAATATCACTCTCTAGAGCACGGAGTCTCTGAGATGTACAAACCCCAGCTGAACAGTCAAGGCCACCTCTTCAGTTGTGGTCTTGCACATCAGCAGGCACAGAACCAGCACGCTGATAGCATCGGGCCAGTCTTTTCCCAAACCTTTTTTTTTTTTCCCTTTAGCTTTTAAAAGAGAAAAGGGGAGAAGAGGGAGGGGAGTTCATCCCACGAAGCATATTTCTTGGTTGCTGAGAGACTTCAAATCTCCCTAATGAATAAACACAGAGCACTTAATTTTGTTTATGAAAACAGACTTATTGTGATGGCAAAAAGCATGAGTCAGTGCCCTGAGCGGAGGGTTGTGCAGCAGCTGGAGACACTCACCAAAAAGCAACGCCTCGGAAACCAGAACGACTCTCATCTCAACCAGTGCCAAGAGATGAAATTTCTCCTTTAACAAAAACCAC
>NW_010352427.1:0-740 GCF_000700745.2 Antrostomus carolinensis | reverse complement strand
GCAGACCTTTATTTCAGCTTGGTACAGCAAGTTTTGTGCTTTTGGGACATAATTTGTGTTTTCAAACATGCCACCTTGTTTTAAGAATGGGTCCTGTTTAAATCGTGGCAAGATAACAAGGGAAGGAAAGTAGATTGTTCATAAGAATAACTGGAATTCTAGACAGCTTCTCAGGTTAAACACTTTCAATATACATTTATCTTTCAGAAGAGCCAAGCTGATTACTTCAGGGTTTTCTATTTGCATTCCTTTCCGCAGCTGTTCCTTTTTGTAGACCAAAGTCTTGCGTGTTGGTGACAGCAGTAATGCTACTCTAGATAACCTCAATATCCTCATTTGTCTGCACTTCTTGGTCAATAACATGGTCACTGTCTTGCAGATAATTAAGCCAAGGAAGAGGACTTAAGCTGGTCCCTGAAGAATGTGGTTTTATTTTTTTAAGAGGGTCTGGAGGGTTCTTATGCCTTTGAGAATGGGATTGTTTTGAGAGTTGGTTGAGTGTGTGTACTCACAATGTTGAGACATTTTCTTTTGACTGTTGAAGGAGTTCTGTTGAAGAAAAACAGTCTGACAACCCTGCACTCTGAAAATGATCATTACTTTACACAAATTCATCCTACTTCAAATAGAGGCAAATAAAAACCTTGAGTTTCAATTGTTTTATTCATACTGATGCATTTACTATTGTTGCTTTGTTCCCTTTTACTTCACTTTAACATCATTTCTTTGTTTGTTTTTTT
>NW_010352426.1:0-742 GCF_000700745.2 Antrostomus carolinensis | reverse complement strand
AAAAAAAAAAAAAAAAATCCAAGAGAAATGGACTATTTCTGGCCATTACTACCTTTGACTTGAGGTAGAAATCATCACTGGAAAAAGAGCTCAGCTTTAACGTGCTCTTTTGTGTCTTTTAATGTGTCAGCCATAATCCTAGCCCTGTGCAATTCCAGGTTAAAAAGTGCCCTTTTTGTTCTGGAAATCTGTGTGACTTCCTTTCTCAAAGAGCTTATTTCCCTACTTTTAATCAGATACTTTTTTATTGTTGTTGTTGGGAGATTAGTTTGAGGAGGGGTTTGCTTCTGGTTTTGGTTTGTTTGGGGTTTTTTTAAGTTTTTGCAAAACAAAGAATGTAAACTTTAATATTTCATTGTCAATAGAGACAATATTGTATTGACTTGCTATAACCATGTGATGAATATGGTTTTAAGGCCTGCTTCAAACTCCTTTGATTTCACTAAGCTTTGTTTCACACTTTTATCTCACTGCCTGCTGATATAAAGGCACAGGACTTCCCTCTGTTCACAGAACAAGGGAGGTCACTGCACCAAAGTCTCAGTTCATGTCTAAGAGTGCTTGGCCCAAGGTCACTGAAAACTTTCTGTTTTTAAAAGTATTTTCAGAGCTTACGTACCGTTTTGATTGTGCCTGCATGAGACTGTATAGGGCCAAGTGGAAGTGTAAAAAGCTAGCATGGGCACTTAAAGCAGTACAGTTTTTTCAACGTGTTTGTTTGTTTGTTTGTTTGTTTTTCTGA
>NW_010352425.1:0-741 GCF_000700745.2 Antrostomus carolinensis | reverse complement strand
TTTTTTTCAGAAAACTAATAGGATTGTTCTCTGGAAGTCGATTCAACATAAAACTGAAGCATTTTAACAAGTGCAAAATTCATAATTCTCTACTGTGTATTTTCATTATCAGTCCCAGTGTACTTTGAGGATACTTAGTACAAGTGCTATGATACCTTCCAGCTTCTGCCACGCCTCGTTGCCACTATCACTGTAGTTGATAATTACCCTTGTCTCTTGCACAGAGATCACTGACCCTTATATCTCTCACACTTGCAAATATTCTCAAGCTCTGATTACTGTAATAAAGTTAAACTCAGAGCAATGGGTCTTTGGTCCTTGTCCTTCAAAACTTACTGCTTCTGAAGAAACACACACAAGCCTGAAAGCTTATCTGTTATTAACACTTACCACTTGGCTTACTAGTGATAGTGCTTCTGCAAACACTTTCTCTGTGCAGATGTTTCATGTGTAAACCAGTAATCACCTGTATTTGGTGCCAATCCCATTCTTAATTTGAATGCAGTCAGTATGCACATTGGCTTTATTGGTGGTGAGAAATTAACTCAGCAAGGTAGTAATTGCATTATAATGACACTAGTACTTAGTTCAGTAAGGAAATCTCTTACCTATTTGATCATTATTACACAGTGTGGATTGCAGTAGCTTAAGATACTTGTTTACATGTACACATAGGCTTTTTCACCCTGGTCTGACCATAAGACTAGTTAGTGTAGGTCAGAAGTTTTTCAGATTGAGTGC
>NW_010352424.1:0-742 GCF_000700745.2 Antrostomus carolinensis | reverse complement strand
TATTGGATTTTGAAACCATAAATTTCTTCTGCATCTCTGTTACATCACTAGTGGCACTGGAGATAATTCAGTAGGATAGAATCTGGCCCTTGCTTCAGGATGTGGTGGGGGCTCTATGGGCCCACATAAGCTGTTAAAATTAGGAGAATTCTATCTGAAGAGTAAGGTATTTCCTAGCAATGGACAGTGTCTTTTCAGATCTCTGCAGGAATCCAGGCACCTACTCTCATTCTCCATTTACACTTATCTCTATAAACCCAGGCACATGAGAACAAACAAGCTTTGGTCCTTTCATACTAACAGAGAAGGATGAAGCATTCTAATTAACTTTAAATGAGCCATCAGGAAGATCAATGCTTTCCCTCAGTGCCTTCCACAAGCCCTCAGGTTTCACCACTCGATGAAGTGTCCTTCCTGCCCAACAAGGAGAACGTTTGCCCAACAAGAACGTACATCCACTGCGGACACCAGGAGCTCACGGAGCACACCAGCTGCCCACCACCGACCCCAGCCCCAACTCCAGACCCACCCTGCAGCCAAGCTGCTACCCTCACATTGGCTGCCCGCTCCCCTGGGCACAAACTACAGAGTCCCAGAGATGAAGCAATAAGGGAATTCATCACCTTCTGCATTGGCACTAAAGTAGCACAACAGAACCTGCTGCAAACTCAGGTGTTTAATCCTGTACTGGCCTTGTTTTGGGGGAAGAAGATATTTTCTTTATTTTGGGTATGATACCATA
>NW_010352422.1:0-740 GCF_000700745.2 Antrostomus carolinensis | reverse complement strand
TCTGCAATGGGGTTTTTAATTTGAATAATTAAATATTGAAACATCACACCTAACTTAAAGCTCGTGCATTTTGAAGTGCTGCTTTTGATCTTGAATGGATTAAGTGACCTGAAGGTAGAAAGACATAGTTTTAAAGTTGGCATTTGAAGTAACTCTCACTTTCTTTTTTTAAGGTCAACGAATGGTCCTTGAAGATAAGGAAAGAGATGAGGGTGATTGATAGACAGATCAGAGGTTTGTACCTGTGGCTCATTTTTTGTTTTTCCTTTCCCTATCTGCCTTCAAGGTTGGGTTGGAGTTTTTTTTGCTTTAATTGGAAGAGGCTGTGCAATCTGATAACCTGGGGTACTCTGTCACGTCTGGAATAAAGGGAGACAGATGTGATCCTGGGGCAGACTTAGTCTGTGTTACAAAATGACCTCGCTGTGAAGTTCTCCAAGTAAAATTTTCAAAGGAACCTGAATGTTGTATGCTTCCAGTAAGGCATAATGCTCTCAAATCCCATTTGATAAGATGAATGAGGTGACTTATCCAGAACCTCACCCACACTGATTTAATGGAGAGTATCAGTGTGGTGTGTGAGTCCATGTGTAGAAAGTTCCACGGGTACGTACTGGCGTGAGGTGCACACGCTGAACAGGAGTAGCTTGGTGTCAGCTTGGGAAAATTGCAAACAGGAGAGAAGGGGAAAAAAAAAAAGACAACTTTTCTCAGTGGGTGTTTTGTTATCTTCAACATCT
>NW_010352421.1:0-742 GCF_000700745.2 Antrostomus carolinensis | reverse complement strand
CAGTGTAGCACCCTGTGTTTTTTATCCCTTTTTAGTGGTGTGTGAGCTCATTCCTGCAGGTTCCTGGTCAAATAATCCCTGAAAAAGAGGATTGGGGGGGGGTCTCACACCACACACCTGGCTGTTCCAGTTGCCCAACCTTGGGATCCTGCAGAAAGTGTTGGGGGAACACTGATGCTGTCGGGGTGTGAATTGCTCAGGAGAGACATCTGCAAGCCTTTTCTTTGCTTAAATTATAGTGGTGAGGTGTTTCCTCTGGGACATCACTGCACATCAGTACATCTCAGGGCTGTATGAAGGCAGCTCTTGAAAGATTTGGACATTCACTGCAGAGAAGCATCTAAAAATTTCTGGCTTTTGAAAACTGAGGAAGGAATTGGGTATGTCCCCAGGTCTGGGGTGAACTTCCTTCTGCATGGCTAAGCCTGGGCTGGTGTCACCTGCCTGTTTTATCTCAGCATGAGTACTATGTGGGGCTTTAATTGATTTATACCAGTGTTGAGGGAAAGAAAAGAGATTAATTATTTTAATATGGAAAGCTATAGGCTTAAAAAGGCCTTATTAACCTTCAGTGTAAAGATCTAATGCCATGGTACTGACTTGGTCTGTACATTGCTACTCTACTTGAATCACAAGCATACCTGAGGTGTTTCCCCCTTCTCTTGCAAACCTGTGCAAGAGCCTGGAGCTGGAGTGGAGGAGCCAGACTGAGCTCAGACCTGACCCCTTCCCTCGCCCAGGT
>NW_010352420.1:0-742 GCF_000700745.2 Antrostomus carolinensis | reverse complement strand
AATTTAATAGAAAAAAAAAAAGATCAGTCTGGAGAACTAAAGAAAAAGAGGAATTTGCCTAAAAGCAGCGTGAGAGCACGGCGTGATTTCACCTGGCTCCCAGCCAGCCACGCCGGGGGGTTTGACTTCTGCTCTGCTCCTTGCAGGGATGTGGACAGAATAATTAAAAAAAATACCGATTCCTGCAGTTTCCTGTCCCATTAACACTGGTTTTCTAAAGCTCAGCATGAGACACAAGCCGTCCCTGCCTGGATTGTAGGTGAGAGGAAAAATAACACCCCAAAAACTGAGAAGCTGCCCTGGGAATGTATCCCCTTCCTGCAAGGTTTGAGAGCTCCCCCACGCTCAGCTCAGGGCCTTCCTCTCCCATCCTCACTCTCCTCTTCTGAAAACAAAGGGGCTCTGGCCTCTCCCAGCTGTCCTGCAGCATCACCCGTGTCAGCGACCGCTTCCTTCCCTCCAGCATCCTCCCTGGTGCTCAGGTTCTTCCTCCAACCATCTCCCTCTGACTTCTCAAAGCCTGTTTCAGCCCGTGCCCTTCTCCTGAGCTCTCTCCAGCTTCAGCAACCACCCTGCAGACTCATCTCTGCTGCTCACCACTCTCTGACTGGGCTTTCTCTGCCTCACACGCTCATGCTGGACCTTGGCTGGCTCTTAGTGACCCAACCAAATGTCTTCTTGCCCTGCAAGGGCCCTTCGACCCCCACTGAACTACCCACCACTGAGTATTTCATTAAATCAT
>NW_010352419.1:0-741 GCF_000700745.2 Antrostomus carolinensis | reverse complement strand
AATCCCTTCCACAAAACCAGAGCCCCAGGACTTCCCAGCATGAAGACAACACAGTGCCAGCAAGCTCCTGGCATGGAGGAGCAGCCACGTTCACCACAACCCATCACCCTACACGTCTGCCAGGTCCTCTGCCCCACTGCAACCTACCATGGCGTGTGGGGGTCCTGCTGCTGGCTCCATCCGATGCAGCTGTGGATCTCACCAGCTGTGTTTTATCAAAGTTCTGGCTGGACCTGAAACGCAGGAAAATATGGTGAGAACTTCTACTGTGGGAGACAACAGTGTCAGTTGTATGTGAAGAGATGGGGTGATAGGACCAGGTACATGGAGCAAGGACAAGGGTGAGGAGGAGCACCAGCTGGAGTGATCTGGGAAAGGAAAGGCAGGAGAGAGGCACACAAGCCATGAAGACAGCAGGGAGAGCTAGGAAATGTCACAGCAGATCGTGTGGCAGTCACATTTCTGGCAGGGAGGAGTCCCAGCTGGTTGAGAGGACACCAGCAATGCTCCCTTGATGCTCACTGTGGAACAGAACGTACTCAGTGGACCCAATTTCCAACAGGGATCTCCAGGGTGGATTTATGTGCTTGGGTCTCAACATGTTAGGCCATAACAGTCTCCAAACACCCACCATTCCCTAAGGAGGTGCCCCTTGTCTCTCAGAGACCAAGTAAGCCAAAGTAAGCTGGGACCAGGTAAGCCAAAGACTAAGTCACACGTGTCTTCTGTGACTGCAGGAGA
>NW_010352418.1:0-740 GCF_000700745.2 Antrostomus carolinensis | reverse complement strand
CACACACACACACACACACACACAGAGCAATGCTCCATCTCACAGTCCTGCTTCACACCCAGCTCATGGCTTCAACAGGCTCCAGATGCCTCTGCAGTCCTTTAATACCTGCCCTGGCCTTAACAGCTCAGAAGGAAATCCCAGGTGTGCAGCTAAAGGCAGGTGCTGCTGCTGTTGACCAGCTCTAGGCACAGCTGAGCCAGTGACCAGTCTCCTGCACTGGTGTGCTGGGCTTGGTAACCCTGTCCTCTGCCTCACACAAGGATTGCTGTGAAACTGCTTCTACAACCATTCCAGTGTGTCAAACTAGTCCCCAAACCTTGCATCTCCCTCTGCTCATCATTCCTCAGCCTGAAGCTATTTCTAGGCAGGGCTGGTGGCAGGGACAGTGTCTGCTCTGGTTTGACTATTGCAGAGGAGAGCGAAGGTGCTTCACTGAAGGCACTTGCCAGTGGCTGCAGGGGTGAGTACATGGGGCAGCTGAGCTGTAGCAATGCTCAGCATCGCAATTAAGCAGTTGGTTAAGGGCAGAGGTAATAACAGCTCATTATTACTGTGGCATTTTGCCACACGCTTCTGTAGCAGCCCACGCCCCAGAGCAGGAGTTTGGCTAAAAGATTCCAAAAATGGGACTTCCTTCCATCTGTGCAGGGTGGCAGGAGGACAGCCATGTGCCCTGGGGGGTTAACGGTGAGCAAGGATCCATTTCTAATGCACTGCAGCTGTCTGTCTGTCTGTCT
>NW_010352417.1:0-740 GCF_000700745.2 Antrostomus carolinensis | reverse complement strand
TTCACTCCATTCCCACCACTCTTTGGGCACAACCAGTTTTGTACCCAGATAGAAACTGTTTTCAGAATTACAGAAGCACAGTGAAGTACATCAGCAGATGAGTGGCTCTAACAACCTCCAAAAAACATACCATGAAGATGAAGCAGTTGTTTCTAGGAAACAGGATACAATAAAAAAAGTCTCTCGTTAATATTGGTGGTGGAAAAGATCATGAGGAGTCATGAAGATGACACTAATAAGCAATAAAAAAAGTCTACAGCTTCCTAGAAATGTAGGATTATAGAAAGCCAAGACACTTCTTGGGAAAAGTCCCAGCAGGCAAATTATGTCAGGCAATCTTAGGGAATGTGATGGTAACAGCTTTATAAACAGGTGGAAAAGACAATTGTGGGAGTGTTTTATAGAGAGCTGGAGATAACAGAGAGAAAAGTGGTTGGCAGCACAGAGCACGATGCTCCTCAGAAGAAAAGGAGGCACAGGGAAATGGTAACCTGCAAGAAAACAGAGCTCACTGTGTTCCAGAGAGGATAAATAAGTTCCCATGTGAAGCAAGATTAAAGGGAGGGGAGAGGGGGGGAAAGCTGAGGAGTGCTGGCGATTTCTTCATGAAACAGATTAAGACCAGATGTGCCAGGAGGAAGCGGAGTGAGAGACAAACACGGCTGGAGCATGACTGTGTCTCTCACTGGAAACTCAAGGAATCACCATGGGAAGGTGTCCTGGTGTGAGCTGGGCCAGAG
>NW_010352416.1:0-739 GCF_000700745.2 Antrostomus carolinensis | reverse complement strand
TCAGCAAAGCACTGCAGCATTCTTTAGCTGTCTGTATCTTCATGGCAGTAAGTGCACGACAAATGAGATGTTAAACATTAACAGTCAGAAGAAGTGATTCCCACAGCAGGAGAATGTTGTAATTTTACAATTTCCTAAAAGTTACTGCTACAAGAACCACACACAAGTCTAGATAAGAGAACTTCTAATAATGCCTCTTGCTATTTCTCCTTTCTTATATGTGCACCGCAATCATGTCTTGTGCGGTTCTGCAAGTGGTATTTCTCTGACATTAAGCAATATCAGACTTCACACTCAGGATAATCCCACCCTGAACAAGACATCAGGGTTCAAATGCAATCCTCACTGTCCCCAGCAGCACACAGCAGTGGAACCAAGGGCAAAGCTGTTCTCAATGCCCTCTCTAGATTCTGTTCCTCCTAGTTTGCTTCTGCCTGTCAACTTCTTCCTTGCTTCTCAACACATGAGCTCTCTAGTATTACATCACATTAAAGCTCTCTCTCTAAATAGAACTTGTTTCTCTTCATGTAATCTATTATCCTTCACCTCATCTACTGCAGCACAACATCACTGCCAGTTTTTAATCCTTATTTTCATGCGCGTGATTAAAAACCACATTAGTCAACACAAACAACTTCATTTCCAGTTAGCGTCTTCATTACACAGCTTTTTATGACAGAAGATTTCAAACATATAAGAAATAGAGACTCTGCATTAAACTACTTTAAATATAGCACTT
>NW_010352415.1:0-741 GCF_000700745.2 Antrostomus carolinensis | reverse complement strand
CGGACATGTCTAATGGATAAATACACATTAGAAAAGTCATCATCATCCTATTTTATAATTTCTCACCTGTAAGAAATTCATATGCATAATTTGTTTCTGTTTACAGTCAGTATTATAATGGCACAACAGCTTAAGGAGTGTGATGTATATTCTGAGAACCAGCCAGGGGCTGGATGCTTTCTACAATATTAAGCATCAATCCTTCATGAAGATAAAAAGTGACAAATATTTTTTTCATGATAGAATTGATTTTTGCAAATGGAGTTTGGTTGAAGTGGTCTAATAATCTTTGCTACTTTTTGCAGTTGCTCAATTCACAATCTTCTCATTCAGTCATAATCAATTGGGTGATAAAGTATTTCCCTCATCAGTGAAAAAGGAGAGCTAAGGAGTGCCTTGTGTACCCAGTATCAGTAACGGTCATATGCTTAGTTGGCCAAGAAGAGGTTACACCTTCTAGCAAAGGTAGCTGCAAAAACTCCCTTACATTTAAAAATATGGCAAACACACTTATATGCTTCAGTGATTTCAGTTCCCAGCTTCCTGTACTGTAAAAGGTTTTGGATGCTTAACCCTTAAAGTCAATTGTACAACTGTGTATTAAGACAAGTCCTCTGTATGAGATCCTGCAGTGGAAACAAAACATGCAAGACAAACTTCCATGGTGTAATGAAAGAATCTTACAGATTCTGTAACTTACAGGATATACTTTACATGAAGATTAAAAAAAAAAAAAAAAAA
>NW_010352414.1:0-740 GCF_000700745.2 Antrostomus carolinensis | reverse complement strand
AAGTGCATTGTTTCTCTGGCATGAACACAGAATGAATCACTTACAGAGCTTCCGTTAAAAGATGGACTCAATGAATCAAGTACCAAAACCCATATATACCCAAGGTAGTCAGGTTGGGAACTGAAGTTCCATTTCTTAGCAAAGCTTTGTTAAGGTTGTTTGTTAACAAATCCCATTTTCCATTCCATTTCTTCTCTTTGGCTTATTCTTGCCTCTTTAAATATGCTTATTTATAGAACAGCTACACAAACTCACCTCTCACCTAGTTAACAGACTGCAACATATGTGATGCCATATTTACTCCCTATTCTAAGCATCAGGAAATAAAGCAGCACCTCATGCTGGGGCACTCCTACTCTCACACTTGAGTCTCACTCCCCACTCCCAACATGGCATTGCACACTTGGGATCTGCTAAATGGTCCTTCTGGGAGAGGAACATAACGGAGTGCTTGGAGGTTGCTCATGGAAACAATACACAATGCAGCCTCAACCACCATCGCATTGCAACTGCACGAACAAGACTCTATGTTGTACCAGTTGTATGTTCCCAGGTGTTGCTGAAATAGTAGCAACAGCATGAACAAGTCATGTCTCCAGTCCTCCAGATTTTTACACGCAGTACTCATGTAACCTACTTTACACCTGGAGACATCCCAGTATGCAGGTGTGTACATACAAAGAATGAGGATATATATTTGCAGAATTAGAGCCTTTACTGAATGCAGGGCTTTTTTTTTT
>NW_010352413.1:0-739 GCF_000700745.2 Antrostomus carolinensis | reverse complement strand
AAAGTCTCCACCTTTATTAAACAAGACTCAAACAGATCCTGTTAAAACCCTATGGTTTATTTTCATTGGTTACCTTTTACAGTTTTCCAAATGAATGAAGTGAGCCTGCAGAAGGAAGTGCAACCTTTCACTCCGTGTTACTCTCAAGAGTGGTAGTGGTGGTTTTTGGTTTTTAGGGCTCCTTTGAATTTGAAAATTTCAATACGTAAACCTTGTTTTGTTATTTTATTTAGATTGCAGTTTCCATGTATGTGTCTCTTCTCCATTAAGTAAATATTGAGTACTGAGTAATTTCTTGGAGAGGGGGAAGGTTCTTTTAGATCTCACAAAGGAATTCTTTCATCATCAGAAGTCTAGGCTGATAATCGGATCATTATAAAATTGGTACAGAGAATCAGAACATTTGTGGTGTGGTTTTTTTAAGTCTCATTTGTATAAGATGTCTCCTATTCTACTTGGAATCTCATCCACAGATTCCCAACTCTTTGAAGTTTCCTTGAAGATCCTGGAGCCCTTCAAAATTTTTGAATTTCAGGTAGGTAAGCATTTGCGCGGATGCATGCGTTAAATTGGTCGACCCTCTCCCTATGTCTGCATCTGTGCTTCATGCTCCTAATTTCTTTTTCCTATCAGCTAGGCAGAACATTCAAACTTCAAACACTATGTCTTTTTAATCCTTGATATTTATAGGCTGTATTTTGGTTAAAATGTTTTGGCTCGGTGTTTATTCATAAAACAA
>NW_010352412.1:0-741 GCF_000700745.2 Antrostomus carolinensis | reverse complement strand
CCCTTGCCCCCCAGTTCTCTCCCCTATCCCATGGGATGAAGGAGGGCTGAGTAAGTAGCTGTATTAGGCTGCTGTCCCAGTGCTGGCCAAGAGAAACCACCAGACACACAAAGGAAGGTAAAATACCATCAAAATGGCACTATGACAGTTGGATACAAGGTCAGTCTATGGGATAGAAACTGGTTTTGGGGTACCAGCTGCTAGCAGGATTTTTGGGCTGAGAGGAGTAAGCAGCACAGCCAGCATGGACCATGGACATCCACATCCTCCTCATGTCAGTTTGCTAATGCCCATCCTGGCTTTCGAGAAAACTCATCCCACGCTGCTGCTGGGCACGTGGTTGATACCTGACTTGATACTTTTCTGACCCCCAGCACACTGCAAAGAAGCTAAAACCAGCAAGCAGTTTTAAACTTGCCAAAGTTTAACTTGCCAAAACAAAGACCTAAAATTTTGCGTTAAAAGATAAACTCCTTTAGAGGTCAGGAGTAGAGCAGTCTCTGTAGATCGTGAGACCAACATCAGCAGGAGGGCTTATAAGTGGTACACAGGACTCCTTGCTTTCCCTTTCCACCTCTGTCCTGACAAAAACAAAAATATCAGACACAAGCACCAGATGAAATAGTGTTAAGGTTGTAAAGCAGAAAGCTGGGAAATGCTGCCTGCAAGGCTGTGTAATCTGCACCCACTGCACCTACGATGCAAACTCTGACTTGGGAGTAGTGGTGAATGAGAAGCTGA
>NW_010352411.1:0-740 GCF_000700745.2 Antrostomus carolinensis | reverse complement strand
CTGAGGGACACCACTAGTCATCCAGGTATTACCAAAATACAAGTAACACAGCAATTCAGACAATTTTAAGGAGAAATTTCACTATCTGATTTATTATTTAACACAGCTATTTGTTACTCATTTCTGTTAAGACTTGGACTGCTTAGGCAAAGACTGTTCAAAGTTGGGGAAGTGTTGTGTTGTGTTGTGTTTGTTTGTTTTTTAAACTAACGGCCTTAAAAGTTTCAGGTTGCCACATGAGTTACATATCAAAGCAAATCACATTTCGATCCAAAACAGAATGTGTACACCCACATTTAAATATTTGTCAACTTTTGTAAACACAACTTTAAGCAAAACCTGGAGTCTAAGTAGAGAGTTAAGAGGCTAAACTACCCAAGAGCTTTCCTATATGTAAAGAAGCACCATTCCCAAAGTAGTTTTTATGCTAATTTGTCTAAGAAAGTAGAAAAAAGAACCAAAACCCAAAGACGGTTGAGTAGTTTAACTGCAGTTGACGTGAAGTCGAGGTGAGGCCCCTCTAAAATACCAGACATGCCTTCCTTCAGCTTCATTCTTCCACTTTAGCGCGTATTTTTTTAAAAAAGCAACTCTGAGACTTTTTTTTTTAAACAGAAAGTCGCATTTAGCTAACGCATTCATGCAGTACGCTTAAACCTCAGATGAACGACTCCGTTAGGTGTTTATACCGACCCCACATTAGGGATTACCGGTGTCGGACCCACGGGGAGCGCCCGGCC
>NW_010352410.1:0-739 GCF_000700745.2 Antrostomus carolinensis | reverse complement strand
AATGCCCCCCAGGATGCCATTGGCCTTCCTAAAACAAGTTGTAGATTTGCTCCAGAAGAAGGAAGAAGCAACATTTCAATCCCATACAATGTTCTTAAGACTCTGAAATGCTAGAGGCAAAAATAAATTCTTCCATGTCTTTAACACAATGCTTTCCATGGATTAGAGCTAGCAATAGACAGCAAGAAAGGATGTGAAACATCAAGGAACTCAGATCTACGCCCAGTGCACTGGTATCTTCTGATACAGCAAAGTCTTGCCACTCAACGTTAAATGTGTTTTGGGGTTTTTTTAAGGAAGAATAAACATAGCTCTGTCTCATTCAGTTGAGTGATTAATTAAAAAATAAAAAATAGAATGTACTTTGCTCACCATGAAGAGATGCGACTCATTCCCAAGATTATCCAGGCAAAGCTCGACTGTTATGGAACATGCAACGCTGAAAAACCAAAACCCACCTCACCTGTGTTCACAGCACGGTGACAGACGCGCTGCCCTGCCCACACGTTCTGCCTGTGCACTGTTCTACTGCTGCCAAGTACTGAAGCTGAGGAAACCAAAGCAGAGTTATTTTAACCAGCAACTCTCCAAGTGACACAGGACCATAACACAGCTTCTCACCCAGGTCCAGCCCAAGATGTCACCAAGCTCAGATACCTGTCAGGTTTACAGCACTTTTTACAGCTTGGACAGCCAGACCCAGGAAAGAACATAGAATCATCAAATGGTTTGGGTTGGA
>NW_010352409.1:0-739 GCF_000700745.2 Antrostomus carolinensis | reverse complement strand
AAAAAAAAAAATAATATTGAGAAAATAGATCCCATTACTCTAGCAACTCTTCTTAAAAATGCCAATAACTGAAGGTGACATTTGGGGACCACTCAGGGAGCCAGGAAGGTGACCCCCAGGGTGCAGCCCTGTGGTACCCAAGCAGGGGCAGAGAGAGGGACAAGGACAGGTCCCATCTCCATCCAACCCGATAGGCTAACGGGTCATCCATGGAGTCTGGTGATGGAAACCTTCAAATGCACCTGGTTTCTCTTTCTCACTACAGCAGTGTTTTTCCAATGCTTTGGATCATGATAAGCACAACATACAAGTGGTTGCAGTTACAAAAGCAAAATAGAATCATATTTAACTGACATCATGGTTTAGCATGAAATAAAACCACACATTTGCAAGGCAATAAATGTTGAATAATATATGTGAACAGAACATGAGATTTTACTAACTTTAGATTAAAAGATAAGATTATTTTTAGTTGTAAATGTTTTTATATTCCTTTAGTCACCATTCTCTATGTGTGATTTAAAACACCAGTACCAGTGGACACCAGGGATAGTACATATTCACAAAAAAACCAGAGCAGGTCGGTTTTGTGACAAGGACCCACAAACACTTTGTTCCAGCGAGTTTGCCCAGCTCCAGCTGGGCTTTCATTAGCCAGATTGACTTCTGCCCTGTCCGTTTATGAATCTCAGCACTGTCTGTGATGAACAGTTACAGTACAGACCTATTTTCAGGGCTT
>NW_010352408.1:0-738 GCF_000700745.2 Antrostomus carolinensis | reverse complement strand
TTTCTCCGGGAAGACATTTATTGCCACAGATATTTTGCTTATTTCCAAGCCATTCTTCTAAGAATTCAAAACTTTCCCTTTGTTCCAATTGGTTTTTTGAATGAAAGCTGAGATTTATGGACCGTTATTTGACTCCAGGAATGAAGGATTTAAAGAAATGAACCAAGTCTTGTGAGAATTGCATTTCAGTGGAGAGTTTGCCGTCACAGAAACTGGATTTAGTTTCTTTTCTTTTTACAGGAACTGGACAATGCCTACATGGGAAAAATGGAGTTTGATGTTCGAGTGGAAATACTGAAGCAGGAGCTTGAGTTCCTCAGATGCTTACATGAAGCTGTGAGTATGCTTCTCAGATTAAAAACACACTCAGGTCTTCAAGGACAAGCATTTTTAGAGGTTCCCAGAAATTTCACCTGAACAGGACTTTGTAGAGTGGTGTGGAGAGTGGATCATCCTTGGCCAGAAGTTCCACTGGCCTTTGATCTTATAAAGTCTATTTTCATCTGTGAGTGAAAAGGGGGGATCTGGTGGGTCACAAAGGCTGGAAGAGACACTGTGGTGGTTTCAACCTGTCTGTCAGCCAAAAAACATGCAGCCACTCACTCACCCTGCCCCACCTGGGAAGCTGTGAGAGAATCAGATGGGTAAAAGTAATAAAACTCATGGGTTGAGATAAAAACAATGTCATAGTTGAAATAAAATAATAATGACAGACCTGTTGGAGAGCAGTGAAGGGGA
>NW_010352407.1:0-740 GCF_000700745.2 Antrostomus carolinensis | reverse complement strand
CCTTCCAACCCAAACCGTTCGATGATTCTATAACAGCAGATAGAAAGCATATCTGAAAGCTATGCTAAAGAAAAAACATGCTTTCCGTCCTTCTTCAACATTGATATTAAAAATTACTACATATTTAAAAATTAGTATATAGTAATTATTACTGTTACTATAACTCACTCGGGCAGCTCAGGCTGAGCAGGTCTGTGTAGTGAATCAAAACACCATGACTAACTCTGTGCAATGAAGCCAAGGAAATGGTTCCCAACCTAGGAACAAAATTAAAGTCACGAACAGTTAGCTAAAAGTGCGTCATTTTCTTACACATTCATTATATCATAAATTTACCTACTTCTGTTTCAACAAAAATAAGGATGTTATTTCACATGTATTATTTTACATATTTAATTTATATTCTTATATATATATTTGTATATAATTATACATATACATATTATAATATTTTACCCTATATACAATATAATATATACAGTAAATATATACTTATTTGATATATCATATATATCAATACAAAGTAAATAATGTGCTATTTTTGTTCATACTTTCTTTCCATATCCTCCACACTCATTATTTAGTAATTTCCTAACTTTGTGGCATCTAATTTTCTGGGTGATTTTTCCATTGTGGCTTCTTGTCAAAGTTTTAACGATATATAACTTTCAGAATTGATCTTAGATAGTTTTCAATACAACTTGTGGGGGAAGTGAAGGTTGAGGACTGCCTGGGCTGCA
>NW_010352406.1:0-735 GCF_000700745.2 Antrostomus carolinensis | reverse complement strand
GAGATGCCCCGCAGTCCGGGCGCCTGCTGGGGGGTGGGCAAGGGGCAGAGATGGGGAGGGGCTGGGCTGGGGCCAGCTCTCCCTGTTCTCTGAGTGCAGAGAGACGAACCCACAGGACTTCTGCCTTACGCAGAACCTTCAGGAGAAGAGAAGCACCGGTGTGTTGGGGAGGATGCTCATTTCTTGCAAAGGGATGCATTCAGAGTTAGCTGCCTTTCTGAAACAAAAATAAAAATAAAAAAAATATGAAAACTACTGTATGTTACTTTGAAAATGTGAATAGTATTTTTATAGCTTGTTAAAGACACAGCTAGTTGCATTTGTAAATACGGATAATGTTGCTTTTATTTTCCTTGTGGACACCATTATTTGGAACATAATTGTCCTTAGGGTTGATTTGTATATAGGTAATTTGCTTGTGATTTAAGCTGCTCCCCCCTTTTTCTTTCTGTCCCCTCCCACCCCCAGGTTTTGGTTGAAGCCCCATCTTTGGCATTCTGTGTGATCTGTGTTCTCGCACTGTCGTGGCGTGTTCAGACTCTGCACTTGCTTTCACAGTAGGCTATGCCCGTTGTGCGTGGCGTAACGTTACTTCACCCTTCGGTTTCTCCTGGTTTAGCTCTCGAGGCTCCCGCACTCTCACATACCTGCTGCCCTGGGTTAACTCTAGGTACAGATTTTAGCATCATTTCCCTCCCTTTCGGGGTTTCTCGGGTTTTTTCTTTCTTTTTTTTT